>NW_017536978.1:242250-255635 GCF_001853355.1 Bactrocera latifrons | reverse complement strand
GCATATGTAATGGCATCATTAGCAGCATTGGGAGCAGCGGCAGCGTTAGACGGGGCTGTATTTGTAACAATATCAGTAGAAACAGAGAGAGTAGAGCAAGCAAYAGACGGAGCGGCAGAKATTGCATTCGGTGAAGCGGGAGCGAGATAATCCATACTCAAGTTCTCCGTTGGAGCAGAAATAGCAACGATAGATGGCTGAGCATTTGTACCCACAATAGTCGTAGAAGTGAGAATGGAGTTAGCAATAGTTGAAGCTGCAGAGAAAGCTTTCGGAATAGCGGGAGCAACATTATTCACACTCACATTATTAGCAGAAGCAGCAGCATTAGACGGAGAAGCGATTTTAGCAGCATTTGTACCCAAAGAAGTCGCAGCTGTGAGAATGGGGTACGCAGCAGAGAGAGCATTCGAGGCTGGTGCAGAGAACTTGCCATTATCGGACAAATTATTATATTGTGGAACCTTGTTACGGCGCCGTCAGCCTGGACCACCACCTCGTCGCTCCATGGGTCTGAGCAGCGTTGTGCCTACGCTGCAACAACTGCAGCGCCTTCTAGGATAAACAGTCGCCTAGGAGCTGCCGGGATGGCTAAATGAGCTTCCGACCGCAATCACAATATAACACAACTACACCATATACATCATCCACACATCATACAAGCATCACCTTCAGCGCATCAGCATATACATACCTTCCACACCACACCACACATACGAGGACACCGAACACAACTGAGAAAAGAGACTGACGGACGGCTCTTTCTTACTCGATCCGTGCGCCTACACGTAACAGAATAAAATCGCTAACATTCCTTAGTTTAAATCTGTACAAAGGTACCTTATGAGTTTATCAATCTTTGACAAACTGATATGTTTACTTGGTACCAGTAAAAACGCAACAAAACTAAAAAGAACTTTGGTTTGCCATTTTAAATATACGAAATCAGGGAAATCCTATCCGCTTAGTTTCTCAGCGTGGTCTCTCAGCGGTCTACCCAAACAACTGATGAAGTGATTTCTCGACGCCGAGACCATGCCCACCTAATGGTTAATGAACGTGGTTCTGAGAAAGTAGATGAGACAAAAAATCGACTATTCGCACCGCTCTTCGTCAAGTAGGGCGTCGGCAAATATTTAATAGAAATTTCAAAAATGTGATTCAAATATGACCCGATATTGGATTAAATAGGTCATTAAAATTAGTCGTATAGAAAATGGAATGAGAAAGGAGCGATAATGTGATACTTTGAGGGCAAGAGTTACCATTCCTATTTTAGAAGAGCCCGTGGAACACTCAAAAACATTATTTATAGGTGAAACTGATGAAACTCGGCAGTTCTTAAGCCATGAGAAATACAAATTATACTTTCATACTGGGCTTCCCTACCTTCACAGTGAAAACCAAATACATCACCAAATATGATCTCTTTTGCCATCAATTATAATTAATAATAATTATTATTGGACATTCACAATGGTCAGAGAAAACAATGTAAATTTCCGAAAATGTTTTTACGTTATTATGCATTTTAGGTATTGATATACTTCTTGTTATAGTGCAAGGGTAGACCAGAAGACGCCGCGTCTCACGCATTGTATCTAATCATATCGTAATATTTTGTCCAACATTCATCAAATGTAATTGCAAAATCCACGGCTAAAACGCAGATACTATACTTAAGAAGACACAGACTTGATCGTTAATTTTTAATTTTACATTGTTCTTTGCAATACTTCAGGAATATTTGTCCGCTGTTATGCACTCACCTCAAATTATGGTTCAACTTTTCATGTTGAGTTATATCTATTACTATAATACATACATATACATGTGTTGTAAACAAAGACCACAGTACCTGCCAGTAGTTCTATGATTTTGTTTTGTGTTTTTGAAGAAAAAAATGTTCAAATAATTCTTACATGAATATTGAACACATGCTTATGTTTTGAAACAGAATTCTATTTATTTATGAGTTGTTGTGACTTTTAACATAGAATGATAGAAAGTAGTCTATGCCCGTCCCAAGTTTTAAAGCTACCTCATCACCAATTTTCAGCCAAATCTGTTGCGCCGTTCTTGAGTTATAAATATAGACATAAATTGCGAAATACAGGGTAATTTTACAAAAAAATGCAGGACCTTCTCCAGGACAAAAGGAATACCCATGCACATTTTCACGCCTTTCCGTTTAATATATATATAATATATAACAATCGTAGTAATAATAATTATTATTAATACGATTATGAAAGTTCTTCAATCTTTTTTATATTGTCTATTTCATTTAAGACCATTTCATCTAATGATAAGGTTAGATTAGTGTTATGTAGACATAAAACTGTTGAAGAAGGTAAGTTATAAATAGATTTTATAATCTCTACTTAAATTATTAACATTTGTTATAGTTTTTCGTTAAGAATCCCCCTATTGTTTACCATAACTTTGTTATTTGCAACAATGATATTGTTTTGGAAGTGTTCAATATTATCATTTAAAATTTTTATATTTAACATAATGTCCATATAAAATAAATGTGAAGAATACCATTGTTAAATTGATCTACGCTATTGAATTTTTCTGAAATCTTTTGTCTTTCTATTTCGATAGTGTTAGTGAGTTTCTTTATTATATCATTGAAATTGTTATTGTTTATAAGTCAGCCCGTATGCGTTGTTATGAGTGAAATTATGTGTTTTGAAATGAAAAGAAAGTTAAATTTATATTGTTTTGAAAATCATTTATTTGCGATTTGCGGTGCGTAAAGAGAAGATGGTTTTCCAACTCGTGAGTACGCTGCGTATATCTGGCCGTGTGAAAAACATAACATATGCAGATTTATTCCATACACTTCTAGCGACTATCTTTTTGTCCTGTTGATTGTCATCGCAAATTCATTTTTCCCTGAAATACGTTTGAACAGAAACGGCAAATCGCAAACATAATAATGACAGATCCTACTTCCAGACGCAAATGATGCGGTGGCATACCAAGCCTCTCCAAAGAATTTAGAAATTCGACTGGATAATTCATGGCTTCCTCTTCATTGTCAAAGCGATCGGAATTTACCCATTTCCAATTCTTATTGAATCTGATGTAAAATGTCTTCGGCAATGTCATTCTTGTTTGTATCCCATAAATGACGCGGATTCGAAGGCTGATACTATAGGTCGAAATGATTATTACGAAAAGTGTATGAGTTTCAGTGGCAGTTGTAATTCCTGGCATGCATGCCTGAGAAAAAACTCGTGTCGATTTTGTTGTTGGCGGTGTTTCCTTTGGCTGTATTCTCTGGGTTGAAATACACTCTTTGGCCTTCTCCAAATATACTGCGAGATGTTCAACTGTCGGACATGAATTGCAAAAATAAATATCTTACAAACCGCTTCATTGCAATTCACTCATCGATCTCATCCCGTTCAAGGCCAATAACCGCCATCTTGCTTTCTTTGCTGACGTACTTACAAACTTATTTGATCGATTTCACCAAACTGCAATACCCCACATTGATATGAGTTTTGAATGTGATTTAGACAATAAGGGCGAGTATGGTACGATCCATGTATTTTCAACTTCGATATTCACTCCCCTCAACTGAATGCTCTGTCGTCTAGTGAGCGACGCCGATAGAATGGATATCCATTATTTCCAGTTGGTGTGTCCGAAAGAAATGCACTACAGTATTTCATGCATTTATTGTCAGACATACAAACCGAAGTGGGATTGTGGTGTCCCCAAGGTCAAAGTACCATATTTGTTTTCATCACTTCGTATAATAGGTACTTAATATTTCTCTGCATCAGGAATTTCCGCAGAAATGATTTCAACAATTTGATCTGGTGTAACCACCATCCACCATCCAAAGTAGAATGTGTGCGTGGGGCAAACCTCTTTTTTGCCACTCAACAGAGTACATCCAGCGTCTAACAGCACCATATACATATATCTACATTACTTCAAGATAAAGCCCATCAAACATCACAGCTGTTGTTTGAAAAGTCGTGTTGTGACGTCATGAATTGACCGCGATCCGTAATTCCGCACGTATGTCATCGCATCTTGCGAGTACTCGTGCATATGCTTTGAGCTGCCAATATTAGCTAGATCTCCTCGTGACATCGTAGCGCCGACATCGTAATAGCCGAAATAAAGAAGAAGAAAGCAAACGACCGAAAGTGACAAATACTTTTCCATTGGAAAACAAAATAAAAAGACTAAAAAAAGAATTTGTATGGAAAAAAGTCACGTTTGAAATTGTCCAATTTCCCGACTTTTCCACAAGAAAAGTATAAGGGGTTTTTATTTCTAAACTATCCACAACGAATAATCTCTCCGTTCTTAAGCCTTTGCATTACTAACAAGCATTAGTTTTTACATATACAGTTTACAGCACGGTTAAGTTACCCTTTTTACACGGTTTTACTTTTTTTTACACGGGTTTTTCATTTTAGTTATTACAT
This sequence comes from Bactrocera latifrons, assembly GCF_001853355.1. Lineage (NCBI taxonomy): Eukaryota > Metazoa > Arthropoda > Insecta > Diptera > Tephritidae > Bactrocera > Bactrocera latifrons. Next base: position 251,175 of record NW_017536978.1, on the reverse strand, counting down.
TATACTATTTTTGCAATAAAATTAAAATTCTGAATCTATATAAATAATATATAAAGATTCATTATTCAAGCAAATGCAACTCTCAATTTTACGTACTTAAAAATATATTGATATTATTGGATGTCAAAGTAAAGAATTGATAAAAAGGTAAACAAAGAAATGTCATAAGAAAACACATCGACATGGCGTTCAAGCGAACAAAATTAAATTTTAAAGGAAAAAATAAAAATTTGAGATGAATTAAAAGCGGGGGAAAAGATTGCAACAATCTCAAAGCGTACAAATATAAATGAAGCAACATTTCGTAAGATAAGGAAAAACGAAACAACGATAAGAAAAGTGGTTTCAGCCGCCAGTGCTGGGTACTTTTTACGTGGGTTTTATGTTCGCGATGTTGCAGTTTTGAAAGCAGAACGTGCCCTTTTATGTTGGATTGAAGACCATGCAGTAAAGAGGATACCTGTTGATACAAGATCTATAAAATCAAAGATGCAACAATTTTATGTTACAATTAAAAATGAAGAGCCTTCCACTTCAATAAATAGCGAGCGATCCAATTTTAATGGCAGTAATGGCTGGTTACGAAACTTCCTGAAAAGAAATTCACTACACAATGTAAAAGTTACATGAGAAGGAACCTCAGCTGATAAACATGCGGCAAGAGCATTTCCTAAAGAGTTTTTAGAAGCAATAACGTTGGGAGGCTATGAGGCTCACCAAGTATTCAATGCGGATGAGATGGCACTCTTTTGGAAAAAAAAATGCCTAGTCAGACTTATTTGGCAAAGAAAGAAAAGTCTGTGAAAGGTTTTAAAGTAACAAAGGAGCGCATCACGTGGTTGTTGTGTAGCAATGCATCAGGAGACAAAATGTTGAAACCTCTTCTTGTTAACAAAAATCCTAACCCTACTGCCTTAAAAGATCAGTTATAATGTTTTGTTTTAAACATTGATATACATATGTATATTTTAATTCGCTAATTCGTTCCTCAGGTATAGACAAAACCAAGCTTCCGGTCCATTGTATTACAAATAAAAAGGCTTGGGTCACAGCTTCACTTTTCAAGGACTGGTTCTTACAACATATTGTACCTGAAGTCCGAGAGTATCTCCGTTCAAAACAACTTGATTTCAAAGTTTTACTAGTCAGAGACAACGCTCCTAGTCATCCAGACATTTCTCATAAAAACGTGAATATATATATATAGCTACTATATATAGCTATATATATAGCTACTTTTAAACGTTATTATGTGAAGCATTCTTTTCAACACATAATAAAAGAAACTGAAACAATTAATGAAATGACTGTAATATCTGCGTGGAAAGCATTCGATATAAAAAACTGCATAGACTGCATTAGTTTTTCTGTAAGAGAAATTATGAAAACCACTTTAAATAGGTGCTGGAAAACTCTGTGTTCAGATGTAGCGGTAATGCATACTGAGAATGAGACATTATCTGAATATGCCGATATTTTACAAGTATCCCACACGATCGGAGGAGAGGGATAACTATTGGAGATATCAATGAACTTTCTGAAAATGTTGTTATTTCCTATGATGAGATTTTGCAAAATTTTGCATAAAATGATTGTAATGACAACAAAGAGAATGAGGAGGACAGGGAAGAACATTCGAACGCTGCTGGTCTTAGTGCATCTGTGATCCAAAATGGGTTAAACATAGCGATGGAATTAGAAAATAATTTCCTCAACTTGGACCCAAACACGGAACGGTCTGCAAGATTCCAGCGCCAATTAAATGAAGCAGTAGAATGATACCGTGAGCTGTATGAAGAAGTAAAAGCAAAGAAGACGCAGCGATTATTGACCGATTTTTTTAAATCTTAAACGTATTTTATATTATATTCATTTTGTTAAAATTCCCAGAATACTTTTTGTTTGTTCTTTTTAAAAGTAATACGTAAATAATACCATGAAAGTCTACAATGTTTTAGTGTGTAAGTTCTCACTGTACAAATAGATAGATTCTCATATAAAAGTATATCTTTTTTACACGTATGCCTTTTTTGCACGATTGATTGCGTAAATCGGTCTTTATAGACAGTTTTATATTAAAATCTGTCTTTTTTGCACGGGTAATTTACTGTCCCAGTTAACCGTGCAAAAATGAGACCAACTGTACATATGTACATATACAACCAAAAAAAAAAAAACATTTGTATGGAAAAAGAACAGGGCAGTTTTTAGGGGTTTTCTAGCAATTAATCGAATTTTTCTCGCCGTAAAAACCATCTTTAGCTTCAACGAACATTTAAAAAAAAGACATGGTCCAGGCGTTGTTGAGTTAAGCGCTTAACACCACATTTAGCGATTTTCCTGCACAACTTTCATAATTTTTTCTTACATAAGAACCTTCTCCTAATAATAACAAATACAATAAAAAAATAAATAGGTAAATGGGTCCAGTCATTCACGCGTGATGACGTGACCAAGGTAAAAAAGGATTCATTTTTATATACTATATATAGATTATTGTTAAAAGCTTCTATTATGTTGGGATTATTTTCGTCAATATTATTTAAATGTCTTTATATTTGCGATCTACCTTCAATCCCGAATCGAAAAAATTCCGGAATCGACCCACCCTAATCTTCATCATCCGTAGTACCAGCTATCCATTTCAGGCCTGATCCTACTATGTTGGGTAAAAATATTTTTTTTTATTTTTTTATTTATCTTTAGAGTATGTAATTTAGTATTAGCTTTATTTATTTCTGAGAGGATAAGTTCTTTATATAATATCTATTAATTTTAATTGTTGCACATGTTTTCTGTGTTTTTCAATTGTTGTTTCTATTTCATTAGGATCTATAATCATAAGTATGGTTGTGTAGTCTGAAATAAATAGTGTTTTTTTAATGTTGCTTGGGTATATATTTTCTAAACTAAATTTTTTGTAACGAGGTTCATATTTATGCCTTACTGCCTTGAAAGTTTATACGCAACCTTCTTGACAATTTTGTGTAAATTCGTACTTATTTTCGTTCCTTGTTTCCTATAATTTTGTTTTTGCTTCCAAAATTCTATTTCTAATTAGTGTTTTTTTCTATATTTCTTTCAATTATGTCTAAATGTTTTGCCTTTATTGTGAAATGTATGGACTTGTTGTACCACTCGATGCATTTGTATACTCGTACTTCGTTCTTATGTAGACTATTGTAAATTTTGTGCTTAAAGTGTTCCAAATTTTTCAGATAATGTGTTGTGGAACCTTTCTATATCTATGTATGGTTGTTTGGTGTTGCAAAATGTACTGGAATATCTTCTGTGCTTAAGAAATCTTTTACATTCTTGATTTACTTCTCATCGATAAGTTACATTTTCTCCAAAATTGTGTTTCTGTTTCTGTCTTCCAACGGTAGCCCTGTTGCATGTTTAGAAAATTTACCAACAATTGGGATAAAAGCTATGTTTTTTATAGTAAAATTTGGTTAACATCAGATGGTATTTCGGTGATATTAAATTTTACTTTAAAAGAGTTTCTTGCGTATTTTGATCTATGGCGGATATCGCAATTATTTATATACTTTTGTATGAAAGTTTTTAAATTTTTGTAGTGAGTTTAGTTTAAATCCCTTCGTAGTTTCCTGTTACTCCTGGATGAGCGGGGTCGCCGCGTCATGAGGGGGAAATCGAGGGAGGGAGCAGGAGTTGTGGCGGGAGTGCCAATGTGGCCACCGCCGAGAAAGCGGTTGTCCACCCGCCTAGAACGGTTGGCAAGGAAACGGTTATCGGGCGTGCTAAAGATGGCGGCAAGAAAGAGGGCGAGAAGAAGCGGGACAGCGCGGGGAGCGGTTGTTGTTGGGGGTGGGGCAGTCAGCCATGTTACGGCTGCCAAGAGGATAACGGGGAAGCTCAATGAACCGGTCTTTGAGGCCAAGAACTTCGAAGTAGGAACTGCGAAGGGGCTGTTGGACCTTGCTTCAAAATACGAGGCGCTCCTGATGACGGTCATTACCGAGAATGCCCATCTTCGCGATCAAGTTGATGCCCTTAGGGGAAGTTGTGGGAGACACTCCCCGACGCCGAGCAGGTCAATGCCGGCTCCGTCAGCACCGATGCCTGCACCTCCAGCACCTGTTTTGGAAGCAATCGCCCCGGTGGCGCCGAAGCCTGTTGAAGCCTGGTCGGTCGTGGTCAGGAGTAAGGGGCCTGCAACTTCCTCTAAGGAAGTTATTGATAAAGTGGTCAAGGAGGTGGGTCCCTCACTTGGTGTGAGGGTCCACGAAGTTAGACCAATCAAGGGTGGTAGGGCGGTTATTCGCACTCCCTCTGTTCTTGAGAGAGAGAGAGTGGCGAATAACAGGACATTCGGAGAGGTGGGGTTCGACTTCTCTACCAACCGGAAGTTGGATCGTCGGGTGGTGGTCCAGGGGGTCCATACGGAGATCTTCATGAGGAATTTATAGAGGAGCTACTCCGGCTGAACCTCCATTACTTCAGTCCGGCGTCCCAGAGGTCGGACGTGAGGATGGTCAGTCGTCCCTGGATGACGATGGGGATGGGGCTACCTCACGGTAGCAGCAATGTCGTCATTGGGGGTACCGGCAAGTTGATGTCTGCCCTCTTGTAGGCAGGAAGGTGCTACATAAAGTGGTTCTCTTTCAGGGTGCGACCGGATAGCCCCGTCGCTGGCGGCTTCCGGTGCATAGGATTTGACCATAGGAGAGCTGAGTGTAGGGCTACATAAGATGTCTGCCGGAGGTGCGGTCAAGAAGGCCACAAAGCTGCCAGTTGCGTCAATGCACCACATTGCCACAACTGTGCGTTCAAGGGGAGACCAGCTGGGCATCTTATGATACGGTGTAGGAAATACCGCTTAGAGTTTTTGAGGAGTTGGGGATGGACGAGCGAATTGCTCGTCTCTATGAGGTAGTCTGGGGGGTGAATGATAGGGTTTTTGGTAGGTGCGAATGTTCTAGAGTTAGCAAAATTAAATGGTGGACGCGTGAGCTAACCTTGAAGAGAAGAACTGTCAGGCGATTGAGGCGAAGGCTGTCCCAGCTTAGGTATGAATTTACTTGTGCGGATAGGGAGTATAAGGAGATGCTAGTTAATGTTAAAGAGGAAGATTGGAGGAGTTTTGTGAGAGAGATTAGGAACGACCCCTGGGGTCAGGTCTATAGGATATGCTGGGAGCGAGTGGTACAACGACTGGAGGAGCTTGACTGTCCGGAAATTACTCTTTGGCAGAGTTATTTTTCGGACAGAAAGGCCTCTCTTATCTGAATGGATGTGTGGATATTGGAGTAGTTCGTGGCTGCACGCAGGGTTCCATCTGCGGTCCATATATTTGGAACCTTATGATGGATACTCTGTTTGGGCAGCTCGAGCCACTCTGTAAGTGTTGTGCGTACGCGAACGACCTTTTTCTTATGGTCGAAGGTCGCTCGTGGTCTGAGTTAGAGAAGGCGAGAGGAGATCCCTTAGAGATCGTGAATTCTTGGGGTGTAGGTGTGGGGGTGGACATATCGAGGGAAAAATGCTGCCCTTAAGCAGATCTCAGATTTTGTCTGAGTCTAGGTTTCCTCCTTATGGGGCATGGGGCTCTGAATGCATTTTTGCATCAGAGGCACCTATCAGATATGTCGGGGTGTTTTTGTGGGGCGGGGTTTGAAAATTGGTCGCATTTAATTGCGGAGTGCCCGATGTACTCGGACATTAGGGATCTGGATGGTATGGGTATTAGCTGGACTGATGGACGATTAGATGTTAGTGGTGTGATCTCCACTAGTCGGAATACTGAACAGTTAGGGTTGTTTGCGCGTGAATTATTTAAGCGGCGAAGGCGGTTAGCTGGAAGTTAGGGTTAGATTTGCATGGTATGTGATGTATGCATGGGATCCAACCCATGGCCACCAGTCCAGAGCCGTATGGAAGCTCAACTGGTAGTAGTTTCGGCTACGAGGTCTGACCGGAGACTTAATTCTGTTACCACGGGGAGCAGGAGCCCTTGGAGGTAACTCCAACCTGCTCATGCACCTCCTGGCCCCTTGGGGAGTATTGTGGAGGTTGTGGTTAAAACCCAAATGCGGGAAGAACTGACTTTGTTAGTTGAATGTGGAGTTGCAATGCAACCGGGTGCCAGACCCAAAGCACGGCAAAGCTTTTAGATGAGCCTCGAACCCGACCAAGGTGGCTAGTGTGTCCATTCCACACTGCCAATTGGTACTGAAAATCCTTGGCATTCTCAGGGCGCTGATCAACGCATTGATTTGATCCGCTGTACTTTTGAGTGCCGTGGAGTAAGGCTGGCAGGTACCCACGTTAAACACACCGGGCGTTGTTACTCCTGGATGACCTGTTTTGTTAATGTGATAATTAGCAATTTGTTCAATAAAGTAATTTTTTCTGCTAACTTCTTTTGCGTTAAAACTGCATTTATAAAACCTTACTTCAGTATTAAACAGTTCTATTAATTTGATTTGCACCCGCTTCTATTAAATATCTGAAAGTTCCGTATATACAAATATTCCTACTCGTTTCGGTTTTATATGCTGTCTAAACAAATCCGCCATATAATTGGTCTCTATGCCATTTTAACTTATAAATATTTTTATATTTCCATTTACTCGTATTAATTTCGTATCCTACGTTTTGTTTTGTTTTCACTTTTTTCAGAGGTAATTGGTCTGTGTTCATATTCACAATAGTTAATATAATAATATAATGTATTGCCTAATATAGTATTTATCCGATTCATGAAATAATCGACCTTATTTCCATACCTTTAATGTAATTCGCCAAGTTTTAAAAGACACCTGCGAAGTCGTAGATTAATGTAATTTCTTTAAGTTTTTGTATGCAACCAAACAAGTGGTTGATAATCTTTTAGGAATTCAAATGGTTTACCATATAAAGGGTTTACTGCAAGCATTTTTTTTTCGTTTCCAGCATAATGTTTTTCGGGGTCATTTAGGGTTATGCTTCCATTTTTTACCAGTCTGGTTATTTTAATATCAGAGGGTTAAAGAACATTCCTTTCAATTTTTCAAACGCATCGATATATTACCAATTAGTCCATTAAACTTTTTGTTTTTAAATTAGGGTCCCTTCCAAGCCATTTTAATAGAATCATTTAATTCCTTAAGTACTTCCGTTATAATTTTTTTTTTTATATTTTTATACTATCGTGGCGAGTAGAGTTGAAATCCGGATGTCTGTCTGTCCGTCCGTCCGTCCGTGCAAGCTGTAACTTGAGTAAAAATTGAGATATCATGATGAAACTTGGAACACGTATTTCCTGGCTCCATAAGAAGGTTAAGTTCGAAGATGGGCAAAATCGGCCCACTGCCACGCCCACAAAATGGCGGAAACCGAAAACCTATAAAGTGTCATAACTAAGCCATAAATAAAGATATTAAAATGAAATTTGGCACAAAGGATCGCATTAGGGAGGGGCATATTTGGACGTAATTTTTTTGGAAAAGTGGGCGTGGTCCCCTACTAACTTTTTTGTACATATCTCGAAAACTACATAGCTATATCAACCAAACTGTATAGAGTCGTTTCTTTTAGGCATTTCCATATACAGTTCAATGGAAGAAATCGGATAATAACCACGCCCACCTCCCATACGAAGGCGACTTACAAAAAACGTCAGAAACACTAAATTTTACGGAAGAAATGTCATAAGGAAGCTGCATCCAGGCTTTTTTTACAAATTGAAAATGGGCGTGGCGTCGCCCACTTATGGACCAAAAACTATATCTCAGAAAGTACGCGACCGATGCCTTCTGAATCCAAATTGGTTTTCAGATAACCCAGGGGACTCTTCTTCTAGGTGGCGTTCTAGACGTGTGCAAATATTTCCAGTATTTTGGCCATCGTGTCGATCATGCAGAGTGTACGATACTCACGCGGATCTCCAGCCGGTTTATTTGGCTTCTGAAGAAGAACCAGCCGCTGTTTCTTCCATACTTTCGGGAAAATTCCATTACTCAGATATTGTGTGTAGAGTTCGGCGACTGCCCTCTTGCTATGGCTCATGGCAATTTTCAGTGCCTTGTTCGGGATGCCATCAAGTCCTGGAGCCTTTGCGTTGCCAAATCTCTCCGCCGCTTCCATTACCTCAGTCTCGTCCACAATTACAGATTCCATCATGGTTGGTATCGTTCTACTCGATTGTGTTTCTTGCGTTAGGAAAATCGTTTTCACCACCTTTTCTGGGAGGGTCGGGCAGGTTGGTGCTTGACTTTAACTCCCTCTAATTTTTGCCATCACTATTTTATACGCGTCACGCCATGGATTCTCGTCCACCTTTTCATATAGTTCTTTAAAACACGAAGACTTACTTCATTTGATAGCTTTCTTGAGTTCTTTACGTTTTCTTTTGAAACTTTCTCGCAATCTTGTATGGTGTGGCGTACCTTGGCTCCTTTGGCAGAGGCGTCTCGCTTTATGGCTTTCGCTTCTCATTGTGCTGATCTCCTCGTTCCACCAGTATGCGGGCCTTTGGGTTATGTTGTGTTCTTTCCTACATATAGCAGCGTAACAGGCTTTACTTATGTGCTTCAACAGTTTTTCAGCCTGTCGGTCAACGCTGATCTCCCCATCTAGGTTCCTATCCAACATAAGTTTGAAAGTTTCTTCATCAAACGTTTCCACCTTCTATTCTTTTTTTCACAATTTTTTTACGCTGGATCGAGTTTGTAATTGTTTGTGGATTTCCAGCAAGATTGCCATGTGATCGCTATGTGTGTAAAAGTCGCACACTTTCCAATTTGCAGATCGAACCAACGTGCTGCTGGCGAATATGATATCCATTACCGATCCACGTCGATTCTTTTCGAAAGTATTTCTACTGCCGGTATTGAGCAGCACGGCATCTAACACAGAAAACGCTTTGCGTAGAGCATTACCCCGTCTGTTTGTGTAGCTACTTCCCCATTCAATTGTCCA
>NW_017536978.1:220862-240488 GCF_001853355.1 Bactrocera latifrons | reverse complement strand
AAGGATGCGCATCTAGTGCTGACCGGATCAGTAGCACCGACCACCCAAGCGGTCGATTAAAGCGCTATCGCAGTGGTACAGCCCACACCCCCAGCCAATTGACTTGAACAGGTTACTCCTTTGGACGCCAGATGGAGCAATGTCACCGTAGCGGTCCTGAGTCAACCGATGTGGTCCTGCACCGAATCGATCCGTGGGCATGGAAGCTCGATACTACTATCGCTGGTCGGCCCAAGAGAACGCAGTCAACAACACTTGGACAAACACCAGCACCAGTTTGGACACTCCCTTCATATGTATGCACATAATTATGTGTGCATGTAAGCAAATATGACAGACCATACGTATAATATTTGTAAATTTGTCTACACAGAACTTTGTATGTAAATGTGTAGTACACTTAGTGCTTCATGCAAAATCTCCGTTATCACGTGCAACCAGTAGTGATGTCGGAAATGGAATAAAGTATCGATATGTATTGTATCGGTAATTTTTTAATATATCGATATTAATACTTTTATTTCAAAATATCGATATATCGGTATGAAATGAAAAAAAAAATATTTGGCTAATCTACATTAATCATCTTACATTACTATATAAATATTAATCAATAGACATAATTTTTAAAAAATCTAGAGCAGTAATTAAAATGTTAATTATTTATTGATCAAACCAATATTTATCTGATAAAGGCATAAGAAAAACTCTTTGATTTACGTGCTCGGCTGTAAGCCGACTTCTGTTATTGGGGACTGCGAGATTCACWGCAGATACCACTCTCTCTGAGGAAACCGAGGACGCAGGCGATATCAAATACTTTAGAGCTTCATAGCTTGAACTTCTTTCAAACATATCTATGAGTGTAGTCTGTTTCTACAAGTCTTTATTCTGACTATCTTTAGAGAATTCTGTCTGAAAAAAAAAAAAATTGAACATTTTGTATATATTTCATTACACTTGTCGTCATAAATAGTATTAATCTTAAGTGAAAACACTAAAATGTAATTACACATTATTAGTTGACTGGTTATTGATTATGAACAAGAACAAATATTTAGAATGATACTAGCTGAATTAGTAAACGAAATGGGTGAACTGGTTCTTGGTGTAATACTCACTTCACTTGACCTTGCGTTTTTATTTTTAAGTTGCAAAAACGCATGATGCTGATGGTGACGTATATAAATTCGTCGTATTGCCACTAGTTATATATGTTTTTCCACACACATTACGTGAAACGTTTTGTCTGCCTCTTCTTTTTTAAAGTTCCATACAACACTTGACATGACTGGAATGTTCGAATTATTTCGTTTACATACGTCAATTGATTATTGATTGATTACTTARTTACATTGTTTGAGAACTATAATCAGAAAAAACAGAAATACGGGACGGATAACAGACTAACACTGACGGACGACAGTTGAATTGAATGACAGACACTGTCACTGAAATGGCATTTACACTTGACAGACAAAGTTGCCAACTTAAACCCAAATTTTAGTGATGATTTTGATCATAAAAATATCGATTTTCAATACTTGAAATCGAATATATCGATACCTCGATATATCGAAAAAATAAATATCGCTCAAAAATACCGATGCATTGAAAAAATTATATCGATATATTGATATTTTTTCGACAAGTCTAGCAACCAGTTTCTGGAGCTCACGTTTCGTCAATGTGTCGAAGAACGACGCGACGACAAAGCGTCACAACATTGTGTTGTTGCTAGAAAATTCGAGCTGTGCCGAAAACACAAACGAACGATCGCCAATTGCCACTGCTTCGCTTGCTGCTGTTACAGCTTCTCCAACAAACCAGCGTATATATGTCCATAAACATAAACAGATTTTTGCAAGCCTAACAATAGCAATAACTATCAATACGCCAGAGACATTAAATTTTGTACCCGCAATGGTATGAGCTGGATGTAAAGGAGCTGGTGTAAAAATTAGCCAATGGAGGTAGTACCGCCGACCTCACGACTTGTTAGACTGATTTTAACAAAACTTGGTGCATAACTTACTCTTAACTTTTTTATTTCACTGTGCGAAAATGGGCGAAGACCGACTACGTCTACTTCCCATAAAACATAATTTTAAATTTCATTCTTCCCTTTGATTTTACTTCATATGATTGGTGATCGATTGCGGACAAGTGTGCGTCATGTCAAAAGCTAGAAAAATACGTTGAGTGAATTTCACCACTGCAGACTCGGAAAGAGAAATTTTAACAGTGATAAGTGAACAGAGCTGAGCGTTGAAGAAAAATTATGCTCAGAGACTTGTTTTGATATAACAGACGTATATTGGCCTTTTTTACTCGTTTACTAGCGACCCAGTACGTGCTTCGTTACGTATAAAGTAAAATAATAACGAAAAAAATCGTTTAACATAATGTTCGTATATTTTGTTCATTGCTAGATATTTTAAAATCATAAAAAAAGTATATATCAATTGGAATCGTAGGGATATGTGGTATCAAAAATGTACTTCTTTTTGGTTTAACGACTTTTTCATTGCGAACAGAAACAGGTTGCAAGAGTATAGTAATTTTTGTAGTCCAAAAGAAGTAATTTGAAATGTCCCAAACATTAATGAATACAAYGGTTCGGGTGKCAATCTCACTTTGCCACTAGAACARTATATCTCGGGTTTTTCATCTTGAAAGTTAGTACCTATGTTGGCAAATTGTGGTCTTAACTCCAATGTATGAGTACATACTAAAATCAATCCAATTGTTGTAATTAAAAGCAGCACGCATCATTTCAGCCAAACTGGCAAGACGTATTCGTGATCGCTTAATTGATTCGGTACAAGTTTTTTTAATGCCGTTCCACCGATTTTGTAGAAACTTCTCATGAACAACATACTAAATAGTCCGCACAAAGCCTAATGATTTAGTTTGGATAGGTGAACCGGTTTTAATGTAATAAAATAACAACGAAAAGTAGGCTTCTTTATATATATATATAGATATAGCGTCTATATTGGATTCATTTACTACAAAAAATGTGGTAAATGAAGAACCGCTCATACGGATTTTAGTCCGATAGTCCAAACAAAGCATAAAGGTTTGATTTGGAAAGGTGAACCCGTTCCTAAGTTTTAGATTTACAATAGTATATCTTTATATATAAGTTAACACATAATGCCCAATTTCCAATTGGGTACGAATGTAGTGAGTCCAATACAACATCTTGCCTCATCAGCAGATTGTGTGGGCAACGACCGCCACTAAAGCAACGACGACAAGAAGTATTTTTTAACTTGTGTTGATAAATTCTCTAAATTGGCAGTAGTTCAACCGATACCGTCGCGGACAATAACGGATGTAAAAATACCCATCTTCCAGCTGATTAATTTCTTTCCAGGAACAAAAACTATTTATTGTGATAATGAGGCGTCCTTCAACTCGGACACCATTGTGACTCTGTGGAAGAACAATATGGGACGCTGCCCCTCCCCACAACACTTCCAACGGACAGGTAGAGGAGTTTCACAGTACCTTGGTAGAAATTGCTAGGTGCCTTAAACTTGACAGAAGAATAAGCGATACAATGGACCTGGTCACTCAAGCTACCATTGAATACAACCGAACAATACATTCGGTCACAAATAGAGAGCCTATTGAGGTAATGTACGCCTCAACCGAAGAATTCCGAAAGGAAGTGAAAGGAGAAATTGAACAAGGACAACAGGCTCAGCTGGATAGAAATAATCCGTCAAGGCAGAACAGGGTCTTTGAAGTGGGGGAAAAGGTAATGGTAAAAACTAATAGAAGGTTAGGGAACAAGTTATCCCCCCTGTGTGAGGAGAGGAGAGTAGAGGCAGATCTGGGGACAACAGTCCTAATAAATGGAAGGATCGTCCATAAGGACAACCTTAGATAAAGTACTTAGCCTTAGAAAATTATATTCTGTTTAACTAGGTTTACGATACAAATCATCTTATATTGCTTCTTTAGGTTTTCAATTACAATACTTCTCACTTTCGGGATAGCGGCAACCAAATTAACGGATTACTCGCACTCGCATTACATACCGGTAGTAGATGGCGACGCACTAGTATGGAACGAATACAATTACCTGAGGCACTCAACTAATTTGACCGAGTTTATGCGCATGACGGACCTGTTCCCACAGTTGCACATGCGAAAGCTGCTAGAGACTGACAATGGACATGTTAGAACATTACTAGCCGCTATAAGCGTACATCATAGAATGGCAAGAAGCCTAGACTTTCTGAGTTCAGCCCTTAAATTTATCACAGGTACCCCAGACGCTGACGATTTCCACCAAGTTAGAATGACAAAAGCCCAACTAATAAAATCCAACAATAGACATGTAGTGATTAACACAAAGACACATAAACAGATTAACGCACTAACTAGTACGATAAATGAACTCCTCAAAGAAGCGAAGAAAGTAAAAATCGATACGGCGCACCCTTTTGAAATTTTACTCACTCATACTCGAAATAGGATTATGATTACGGAAATTCAGAATATAGTACTCGCAATAACCCTTGCGAAAATAAAGGTAGAAAATCCAGTAATCATTGATGACGAGGATTTGAAATCCATATTGGTTGGGCCAATCACAGATATAGCAATCACCGAACTAATGGAAGTGTCAACCGTTAAAGTTATTCAGCACAATGATGTAATTCATTTTATAATCAAATATCCTAGAATTGAGTTTTTGTGTAGGAAAGTTTTGATTTTTCCGGTGATATACAACGGTGTCGTGCTGCAAATCAACGAAAACGCAGTGGTAACTTGAGTAAAAATTGAGATATCATGATGAAACTTGGTACACGTATTTCCTGGCTCCATAAGAAGGTTATGTTCACATGTTATGTTCCACGCCCACAAAATGGCGGAAACCGAAAACCTATAAAGTGTCATAACTAAGCCATAAATAAAGATATAAAAATGAAATTTGGCACAAAGGATCGCATTAGGAAGGGGCATATTTGGACGTAATTTTTTTGGAAAGTGGGCATGGCCTGCTCCCTACTAACTTTTTTGTACATATCTCGAAAATACCTATATAGCTATGTCAACCAAACTGTATAGAGTCGTTTCCTTTAGGCATTTCCATATACAGTTCAAAACTGGAAGAAATCGGATAATAACCACGCCCACCTCCAATACAAAGGTGATGTTGAAAATCACTAAAAGTGCGTTAACCGACTAACAAAACACGTCAGAAACACTGAATTTTACGGAAGAAATTTCAGATGGAAGCTGCAGCCAGGCTTTTGTACCATGTACCAAATATGGGTGTAATCGGTTCACAACCATGCCTGAAATCTCGAATATCACTTTATCATGCGAGAGTATAAAATGATCGGTGACACCCGAACTTAGCCCTTCCTTACTTGTTTGATGTTATTCTTGTTTGCCAGTTTGTATAACTAACGTTATCCAAGGTTATAGTTTCGTTAAAGAAGTTTTTAAGAAAATTACCATGTAGTTTAAACGATTTATTATTATAAGTAACAGTACAAATAAAATTTGAAAGAAATATTGTTCCTGCTCCAATTAATTCAATTATAGCTTGGTTTACATATTGGTAATCGGCAAGGCCTTGCGCAATGCAATGGGTTTTGCCTAATTTTTTAAGTTTGTTTCTCTTGCATATAGTAGTATCATCTACTTCAATGCATTTTCCATGTATGCCATATTAGTCGTTTTGGGATATGAAAAAATTTATGAATTCTAAGAAAACTCGTTTAAAGAGTTTTATAGTTGAACATCTGATAATTTTATTAAGTAAAATTACATATAAGCAATTAAACTAGGGCTAAGTTCGGGTGCAAGCGAACATTCTATACTCTTGGAACTAGCAAGAATCAAAATCAGAGAAATACTTTAAGGTGTGAATCAAATCATCCAATGAAATAGACAAAGTCAGCAGATGTTCGAAAATCCAGATATTAGTTATATAGGCTAGGCTAGGATTGGACGAGTTTTCCTCCAAATTTATATATTTTAGGCAAAAAGATCCACTGTTATGAGTAAAACGCCCTCTCTTATTTTCATTGTGGTAACTCACATATTGTCTGATGTATGCGGTACAAGTCACCCGGAAGTTTGAAGTTCTTTATATAATATTAAGTATATGGGGAAAGTAATGGGATTATTCAACGCATTTTTGACATACAGCCAAACAGTTTTTAGAGAAGGATTACCCAAGAATTTCAGCTTTATATACAAGTATAATATATTCACCGATATATTCGATGTTCTGCTTTCTCAAGACTGGATAAGGAAGCAAAACAAATGGGTCTGACAGTGAACGAGCAAGACGAAATATCTCCTGTCATCAAACAAACAGTCGTCGCACTCGCGACTTGGTTCTCACTTCATTGTCGACAGTCATAACTTTGAAGTCGTAGATAATTTCGTCTATCTTGGAGCCAGGGTAAACACCACCAACAATGTCAGTCTGGAAATCCAATGCAAGATAACTCTTGCCAACAGGTGCTACTTCGGGCTGAGTAGGCAATTGAGAAGCAAAATCCTCTCTCGATGAATAAAAACAAAACTCTATAAGTGACTCATAATCCCGTCCTGCTATATGGTGCAGAGGCTTGGACGATGACAATAACTGAAGAGTCGATGTTGCGAGTTTTCGAGAGAAAAACACTCCTGCTCTGAAAGTATTCGACGCTGTACCCGGCGGGAGAAACAGAGGAAAAGGAAGACCTCCACTCCGTTGGAAGGACCAGGTAGAGAAGAACCTTTGACTTCACTTTTCTGATTTTCTAAAGTTCACATTTAATGCGGTCATGTATAATTTCTTCCTTTTATTCTATAAATACAATTTGATTTTTGAATACGTTTAATAGA
This sequence comes from Bactrocera latifrons, assembly GCF_001853355.1. NCBI lineage: Eukaryota > Metazoa > Arthropoda > Insecta > Diptera > Tephritidae > Bactrocera > Bactrocera latifrons. The sequence continues at coordinate 233,621 of NW_017536978.1, read as the reverse complement.
GCTTCACAGTGAGAAATGAGATTTGAGTTATTTTCTTCTGCTCTATGTTGTGAATTTTGAGGATGTTAGCGTATTAACTTTTATTGGCAGCCGTGATAACGCATCGGTGACAACGTTTGGTTTTTCCAGATTGGCTTTTAAATTAGCTTTATTTAAAAGTGTGAACACTTCTTCAACATTATGTAAATATTCTTCTTATTCCTATTATTATAATGTCGTCGATATAAACGTAGCACGATTTTCCTATAAGTGTTTTGAGAATATGATTGCCGAATGGCAGATTAGTAAACTCATATTTACCATTAGCTGTAGAAAAGGATCCAGATGTAAGCTCGAGTTTAGTAAAATTCTAACATTGGTTTAAGCTAGCCAGAGTGTTGTTTATATCAGGTATTGGATAGAAATTGGGTTTTGCTATTGCATTTAGTCTACTTTGAACTTTTTTCCTGATGAACATGTTTTTTTTTTGGAACAATTCAGAATAATGGGGGTTGTACGGACTCTTTGAAGGCATTATTACACCATTGTTTAAAAGTCCTTGGTTTTTTCTGTGCCCAGTAAGTTGGTTGGGGTAGAATATGATGTTGGTTGATCAGTTCTTCACTTGTTTTTTTAATTTCTTAGGTAATATTTTGAATTTCAAGGCAGGAAGCGTATGCTTCGAGTAGATTATTGGGTCGTTGAATGACTAACATTCCGGACAATTCGACGTTAAGACCTCTGATAAATATATCCTATAAGTTTCGAATATAACGTTATTTGTTTCCCTGGAATAATCTTGACTCTTTATTTTGTTTATCAGCGATAATTAGTGATTGATTCTTCAGTCCTATGGTCGCGTTTGCCTGCATAGTGCAGTTACTAACGGTTTTTGATTATTCCCCAATCATCACTAAATATATTATATATCCGCAGGGCCTTTAATTTTCTACCAATATGTCGTAAGGTGGCTATGTATACTGTCTTTGTTCTGACTACTTCGTCCTGGAAAACAGATTTGATATTGTGGATCCATGATATGAATGTTATCGAATCTCCTTCGAATATTGGGAGTTTCTTCACGGTGTCTGTAATCGACTAATTTCTATTAAGTCTGACTCAGTTAAGGGAATTAGGTTATTGAAGTAGAAGTTTCGTTGTGGAGACTAATACCACTTTCTAACTGGTTTATCCTCTTAGTCAATGTTTTAGATTGTTTGATCTGTGCATTAACAGCACCTGTTATATGTGTAATGGTTTCCTGAATTTGTTCCATTTCTGAGGTTTACTGTGATTTAAAAAAATTTTATTTGACTAACTATATTTATTGCTGTTAACAAGTTTTTAAAATTTTTATATATCGGGTAGTTATAAATTTTATATAAACTTCAAATTAGCTTACAGGAGTAAGTATTTTTGGACTAGTCCACTAGTGGTCCACTGGATCTACTGGGGAGTCGGCCACCGTACATTCGAAATACGCTGTTTGAATTGCAGCGTTGAACTCGATTACTTTATTGAATAATTTCCTTTTTATAAAAAATTTTGCTTACTTGCTATAAACTTACATATCTACGAATTCTTACTTACTAGTAATTATTTCTATATACGGACAGGGCACCCGCTCTGGTTTAGAGCCGACGAAATGTGTTATTTTTATAATTTTTTGAAATGAACTTTATTGTGCAACATTGATATTGTTTATTTGCAGAATATTTCTGAATTGAATTTCTGATACGTTTTGCTAGCTCCGACAACTTTGTTGGTGGTATATTTTGTAAGCTATGCTAACAGTGATAACCTATATCATATATTATATAACTACATACATATATGACAAACTATCATAAAATCTTAAAAAACTCATTATAACACAGTTATATAATTATATTATATGTAAACCACATCTGTCATCATTTAAAACCTTTTCAAATCACCTTTTGGGCTGACCTTCAGCGAATTTTATTTTATCTTTTCAATCGACTGAAAAGGGATTTCACGGAGCGGCTATTTCAGTTTAGGAAACAAGAAAAAATCACAAGGAACCAAATCTGGTGAATACGTTATTTTTAATTGCGTTTTTGGCTTTACATTTGGTCACAATCATGGCTCGATGCGATGGTGTATGATCGTTTCCGGCCGTTTTCAATGAATGTTGATTGAATGAGGAATATCGGTTTTTCTCCTCCATTCCGATGATGGCTGACTTGCTTGCATGTCAAGCTCATAAACCCATGTCTCAACGACAGTTATAGTGCTCTCTCTTTCGGAGTATGTCAACGTAATGGGGTTGGGTCGACGTAAGGGGGGCCGATTTCTTTTAATTAAAAGATTCTTCGCTTAGTATAATCATTATACATTTCGATTTTAAAATTCAATTGTATATATATAAATAGATGGGTGTGTGTGTGTGTTATAGATGTGTATAAGAGACAGGTATAATCATTATACATTTCGATTTTAAAATTCAATTGTATATATATAAATAGATGGGTGTGTGTGTGTGTTATAGATGTGTATAAGAGACAGGTATAATCATTATACATTTCGATTTTAAAATTCAATTGTATATATATAAATAGATGGGTGTGTGTGTGTGTTATCAATAATGTTTAATTGTATTATTTTGTAGATATATGTAATCTATGTTAGTTTATTAAATTCCACTAGTTTACAGTATTGAACATTTTGTCTGCTGCCGCGAATTCTGCGATTGATATTGTTCACTTATTACTTGTTTTTGTCAAATCTTCTTCTTCTTCTTGACTGGCGTTGTCCCCGCTTACGCGATTATAGCCGAGTTAACATTCGCGCGCCAGTCGTTTCTTCTTTTCGCTACGTGGCGCCAATTAGATATTCCAAGTGAAGACAGGTCCTTCTCCACTTGGTCCTTCCAACGGAGTGGAGGTCTTCCTCTTCCTCTGCTTTCCCCGGCGGGTACTGCGTCGAATAATTTCAGCGCTGGAGTGTTTTCGTCCATCCGGATAATATGACCTAGCCAGCGTAGCCGATGTCTTTTAATTCGCTGAACTATGTCAATGTCGTCGTATATCTCGTGCAGCTCAACATTCCATCGGATGCAATATTCGCTGTGGCCAACGCGCAAAGGAAAATAAATCTTTCGCAGAACTTTTCTCTCGAAAACTCGCACCGTCGACTCATCCGTTGTTGACATCGTCCAAGCCTCTGCACCAAATAGCAGGACGGGAATTATGAGTGACTCATAGAGTTTGCTTTTTGTTTGTCGAGAGAGAACTTTGCTTCTCAATTGCCTACTCAGTCCGAAGTAGCACCTGTTGGCAAGAGTTATCCTGTATTGGATTTCTAGGGTGACATTGTTGCTGGTGTTTACGCTGATTTCAAGATAAAAGAAATTATTTACAACTTCAAAGTTATAACTGTCAACAGTGACGTGAGAGCCAAGTAACGAGTGCCAGGACTGTTTGTTTGATGACAAAAGAATCTTCGTCTTACCCTCGTTCACTGCCAGACCCATTTTCTTTGCTTCCTTAACTAGTCTGGGGAAAGCAGAACTAACGGTGCTGGTGTTGAGGCCAATGATATCAATACCATCGGCATACGTCAGCAGCTGTACACTGTTGTAAAAGATTGTACCTGCTCGATTAAGTTCTGCAGCTCGAATTATTTTCTCCAGCAGCAGAATAAAAAAGTCACACGACAGGGAGTCGCAGTGTCTGAAACCTCGTTTTGTATCGTACGGCTCGGAGAGGTCCTTCCCGATTCTGACGGAGCTTTTGGTGCTGGTCAACGTCAGCTTACACAGCCGTATAAGTTTTCCGGGGATACCAAATTCAGACATCGCGGTATAAAGGCAGCTCCTTTTCGTGCTGTCGAAAGTAGCTATGAAATCGACGAAGAGGTCGTGAGTGTCGATAAGGTCCAATCAGTTTGTTGACGGTGAGCTTCAATTTTTCACACAATACGCTCGATAGAACCTTATATGCGATATTGAGTAGGCTTATCCCACGATAGTTGGCGCAGATTGTGGGGTCTCCTTTTTTGAGGATTGGGCATAGCACACTTAAATTCCAATAGCTCTTCGTACTCACAAATTTCGGCATCTTTCTTTTTTGTCTGCAAATGYGTCTCGCTTCCCTCTTCAACTCTCGGTATCTATCCCATCCCGCACGTGTTGTGGTCGATCGTAACGTTGCGAGGTAGGCAGCCTGTTTTCTCTGCGCTGCGACACGGCACTCCTCGTCGTACCACCTGTTCTTTTGTACTTTCCGAAAACCAATTGTTTCGGTTGCAGCTGTAAGTAAGGAGTTTGAACTGTCGTCCCACAGTTCCCTTATACCGAGTTGTTGACGAGTGCTCTTAGAGAGCAGGAGTGCAAGCCGAGTAGAAAATCGTTCGGCTGTCTGTTGTGATTGCAGCTTCTCGACGTCGAACCCTCCTTGTGTTTGGTGGCGTGCGAATCTTGGCTGCAACAAGATAGTGGTCCGAGTCGATGTTRGGACCTCGGAGCGCACGCACATCTAAAACACAGGAGACGTGTCTTCCGCCTATCACAGCATGATCGGTCTGTCGGGGGCAGCTCTCATAAGTGCTTTCCAAGCACTCATAAAATTCATCTTTGGTTACATTGTCCTTCTCTTCCGTCGGGGCGTGGGCGCAAATCAGCGATATGTTGAAGAACCTCGCTTTGATGCGGGTTGTGGCTAGACGTTCATTCACCGGGGTGAATGATAGTACTCGGCGACGGAGTTTCTCTCCCACTACGAATCCCACACCAAACTTTATATTCCTTTATATGGCCACTGTAGTAAATGCCACAAGGACCTACTCGCCTCTGTCCTTGTCCCGTCCATCGCATTTCTTGGACGGCGGTGATGTCAGCCTTTATTTTTAAGAGGACATCAACCAACTGGGCAGCGGCACCTTCCCAATTAAGGGACCGGACATTACAGATGCCTGCCCTCAATTCATAGTCTTTATTTCGTTTCGCCTTCAGACTTTAGCTCGCCTTCAAACGGATGTTCTTAGGCTACCCAGAGGATACTTGGTCAAGGACCGAAAGTCGTGAGCTGCTTGAGTCATATGTAAAAGAATCGTTTCTGGCCACTCCCAAGTGAATGGCGATCAGAGAACTTTCGTCACTGGCGTGAACTTCTACATATGACTCCATCCTCAAATCTACCCCCAAAAATTTTTGCGCAGCTCGAGTTACTTTGTTTTTGATTTTTATCAGTTAAGCATATATATTAATCGAAAATAGGCGTATTTTACTGTGTTAAGATTAGTTTCTCAAGTTTTTGCGTTCTGAGTAGTTCAAGAAGACGTTGCTTAAATAAACCAGATCATTTTTGCTACATGTGCGGAGAATATGTGTTTAAAAATTATAGAAAAGTTATATAAGAGTTGGTGAAAAATACCTATTTTGAGTATTTTGGAGTGCTCTTGGATAAAAATAAGAATTCTTGGGCACCCAATTGGGTCTGTAAATTTTGTGTGGAATATTTGAGATTATGGAAAAGTGGTAAAAGAAGTGTCTTTAAATTTGGAACACCGACTCTTTGGCGAGAGCTACGAAATCATCTCGTATACTGTTATTTTTGTTGTGCGAACATAAATGGTTTAAACACTAAAAATCGAGCTAAATGGCAGTACCAACGTACTATTTGTGTTCAATGTCCGGTGCAGCGTTCACCTAACCCTTCAGAGCCTAAAAATATATCTGAACCATTAGAGCAAGACGTTGAAGGACCAAGCTCATCACAAAATGATGCTGATTTTGAAGGTATATCTAATGAGCCAAAACGCTTTTCCCAAAATGAGTTGAATGATCTTGTAAGAGATTTAAATCTTTCTAAACATGCTTCAGAATTGTTAGCACCAACACTAAAAGAAAAAAAAAACTTGCTATCCTCAGATACTAAAATAAGTTTTTATCGTGAAAGAAATGTAGAGTTATTTTTCCGAAGAAAATGGCATTATCCTTTGTTAAGATATCAAAAACTTGTGGATAAAAATGGGCTTGAAGTGATACGAACCAAACGACTGGCGTTTATTCATTGACAGCTCATAACGTAGTATAACAAAGTGGTTATACCAAGTTTCCCTATTTTATATGTCTTTGGGACAGTAAAGCTAAACAAGAGCATTGGGTGAGAAAACCCTGACCCTTGAGAGAAAAAATGAGGCATGAAAAGCACAATATAGTCCTCAATTCACTAGTAGCTCGTAACAAAATTATCCTACCACCATTACATATAAAACTGGGCATCATGAAACAGTTTGTAAAATCACTAGATAAAGATGGGAGCTGATTTCTTACATTTGCCAAAAATTTCCTCAGCTCACTATGGAAAAGATTAAAGCCCAAATTAGCCAACTTACTAAAGATACTCAATTTAGAAATTCTATGACTGAGTCAGAACTAAAGGCTTGGACAGCATTCATATCTGTGATGCAGAATTTTCTCTGAAATAAAAAATCTCAAAACTATATTGAACTTGTAGAAGACCTTCTGCTAGAATTAAAAAATATGGGATGCAATATGAGTATAAAACTCCACTTTCTCGATAGTCACCTAGACAGGTTTCCGGAAAATTTAGGAGATATGAGCGAAGAGCAGGGAGAGCGTATGCATCAAGACTTACGCATCATGGAAGAGCGCTACAGGATTTCTGGGATACAAATATGATATCTGACTATTGTTGATCTCTAATACGTCACTTTCCAAAGTATACACATCGCAGAAGAACTTTAAAACGAAGTTTTTTTAGAACTTAATGATTAATTTTTTTTTCTTAATAAATACATGTTTTTCTCTGTGTAATATCTACACAGCTGAAACTCTGAAACTAAGTTATATTTTTGGAAATAGCATATTATATGTAGTTAGCAACAGCTTAAATTTCTTCGGCAACAAATGTACTGTAAACTAGTGTTATTGTAACCTGCTGCTGCTTTATATCCTGTGTTGATGGTTTTTGATCCGAGTGCTGATTTGATGGTTTTTCCAGTGTTTGTCCACTTGAGTAAGAATTATCACCGCTGTATTCACTTGTGTTTGTACTATTAATTTTGCTCCAATCTGCAATGTTAGCTCTTTGTTGCTATGGAATTAAGGAAAATTGGCAGTTTGCACCATTTCGAAAATGGCTCGAACTTTTTGCTATTTACCATTGCATATCAAATGGATCTTCAGTGTGGGTATTAGGGTCTGCTTAGTCGATACCAGTGGTAGCGAACTGACGGGTTAGGTTAGCTCTTTCATTTGGAAGAGCTGCCATTATTTGGATTTATTGTGCCTTGTTATGTATGATACACCTTTTGCATTGATGAATTATTGTTTTAATCAGCATATTTGCTTTGGGTATCCAGAATTCTGTCCTTAGGGGTCGAAGAAGGAGCTGATTTCCGCCCTGTAACGTTGCTAAATGGGTGAATTGAGTTACTAATTTTGACATACGACTATCATAGGGTAATAAGATAGGGTGACGCTCATTATATGATAGTGCTGCGGAATTGGTTAATCTTCCGTCACTTCACATAACTCCTTTAGGGTCAATGAATGGATTTAAAGTCAATATTGAACTTTTCTTGTGTATTTGGGTTTTACAGGTCAAAGCATCATATTCTTCTCGGAAATATGTTTTTTGGGTGTAAATAATTAACATCATTCCGGCTGTTTCAACTCTTTCGGGGTTATTTCGTGGTTTGAGTAATCAGTTTCTCGTCTCCTTAGTGAAGCATTTGCGCAAAACCTGAATACGTAAGCGATAACGCGAATAGCTCTTTGGAATGAAGAAAACCTTTCGAGTATATCCTCTTCGGTGGTTATCGCAAACGTCTTAACGGGTTTGAATTCCACAGTAGTGTTGTATGTTTTCTCCGTTGCTGGAAAATGCTCCTTTTCATGTTGTAGCCATTGGGAAGTAGCAATTCAATAAATCAGCGGGATTGTCTTGGCTTTCCACATGGTTCCAATGACCGACTTCTACTTTCTCGGTGATTGAAGCGACTCGATATGAAACGAAAGTGGTCCATGGTGGTTTGTTTAACCAAGCGAGAACAATGGTTGAGTCTGCCCAAAATAATTTTTATATTGGGTTAACTCTAGTTGGGATAGGGTAGAGTTAACAAGGTTAGCCAGTAAAACCGCTCCATTCTGGGTAGGGATAGGGTTTATTGGGAGAAAATCTAGTTTTTGACGCTAAGAGAGTTATCAATATTTTATGTCCACCTAAAGCCCTTATGTAAAGTGTCGCGGCACATGCTTTTTCTGAAGCATCAGTGAAACCGTGGAATTCGTTGCTGATTCTTGGGTAAAAATGGGTCCATCTGGGTATTTCAATTTTATTTATGTTTTCATAATCCTTTACGAAACTGTTCCTTCGATGAACTGTGAGAGGCTTTAGGCTTTCATCCCAGTCAAATTTATCTAGCCATATTTGTTGCATTATTATTTTTGCCGTGATTATTATTTTACTAAGCCAACCGGCTGGGTTAAACAATTTTGCTATGGCAGATAAAACTTCACATTTGGTGTGTGCGGGTTTTTTCTCCATTGGGTTGACGAGGAAGAAAAATGAATAGTTTTTGGAGTTCCATCGAATGCCCAGAATTTTGGTGTTTCCGTTTCTAAAAGATGGTCCTGTGGAAGTCCTTTCAGAATGTGTGGGTGTTTGGAGGTTCATTTTCGTTAGTTAGGAAATGAGTTCCAGCGAAATTTCGTCTTCCTGGCGAAGTATTTTGACTGCTAATGGGTGGGTTTCTTCTATATGACCGTCTAGCTTCATGAGGGTACGGATCACTAGATAAAATAGATAATTAAGATCGAATTGGATGAAACGTCAATTTGTGATCAGAATAACGAGGTTTTTCTGTAAAATAGGCCCGATATGTAAGACGTCATTTAAGCTTTTGTGATTTGACGCAATTTTCGTGGTTATACGATCGGGTTTAATGACTACGTAGTGTGGTAAGTAATATTGTGTTGGAATTTTGGGAGGGTTTGGGTTATGTGTCCGGACATTATCCATCCGAATTCTGTTTCTTGAGCCAAGAGTGAACCTAGTATGTTTTCTTTACTCCATTGAGTAAAATACTTGCATATATATCACTACCGATTAGCATATCCACGGGTCTGGGTTTGTGGAATTGGGTGTCTGCTAAAGTGAATCCAAGATTTTTCAGACACTGCTTTGGATCTATGGGGTATGGGGGTAAATTATCACCCTAACTGATGATTGAGTATAAATGCCTGTGCTGATAGCTTATAATTTGTATTTAAGGGTGAGCAAAACGTGATTTCACAAAAACTCGTTGGTGTTACCGAAACTGTATTGTTTAGTCCGGTCACTTGGGGTCTCGTAAAACTTTACGATGCGTTACAGGGCCGGGAGGGGGTCTTTCTTACAACACGTTACGTACCATTTATTTTGTTAAAAAATAAAATAGCGAATTAAAACTCACAAGATGGCAACCTTTTTCGTTTACGTTTTACGGGGAATCCCTAGATTTTATTGTACGTTATTTAATGTGGTTTTTGTTGTCAGTACTCGTTAGTGTTTATGCAGAAGCTCATTGCTGTAGTCGGTGTTATTAAAGTGAATTCATAGTGTTCGAATACTGCAATGTCTTCAAAAGAGGGAGTTTTGTACCACCAGCTGTTCTTGGCCTATAAAGGCTCTCATGCTAACATGCCAGCGCAACTGTGTCAAAAAAATACCAACGATATTGGGAAAATGCCTAAAGAAAAACTAAAAAATAAAGAAAAGTTTATAGAACATATAAATGATGTTATGCGACAGTTGAAGGTGAAGGCCAGGAAGAAGAAAGCAACATTGCTTAGTTATTTTACATAGGTAAGTTTACTTCTCAACTTCACAAAACACACCACTCACAAAGCAACACTGGCACACTCACCACACTTGGAGACAACACACATCAACTGGAAGCAGCAGTCTACACCCACACCCACACACACACCAACACACTCCGTACATCAACCCACCATAACTCTCCACACCCCAACGAGCAAAAAGCTTCGTCCTGGAAGTGAACGTCTCTTTCAACAAAGAATCTCGATCAATAAACATCGGCGGACGTTTTTCAGATATTTAATTCATTTTCGGCACGCAGCTCAACCATCTTTTGTGCATTTCTCCGTTTTTTCGTCAGCAGCTCAACCATCTTGCTACATCTGTTTCATAAACCTACAACCTCCACTGGTATCCGACCAGGGAGATTTTTATTGTAACGTTAAAATAAAATTGTGATCCCATTTTTTACAAAAACATTGCGTTCAGAAAAACTTCTTTCCGGAGCCAGTGAAAGTGTAAGTGGTAAATTATATACTAGCCACCTATGAAAACGTGAAGAATGCCAGCACCACGCCCAGGCATGCTAAGGCCCAATGTTCCCTCGAATTCACTTGCTCCTCAACAAAAACAGGTGCATCTGCTTATTATTATTTTCCTTATTATCGCATGTGTCAATATTACCTATTTGTTAACCTCTTGATTTCTATAGGATCCGGATGTTGTATCTCCATCCATTGCACATAAAAGCACTGCCGTTAAACAAAACATGAGCGATACCCGCGATGAGCGAAGTCAGAATACTGATGAGAAAATTGTGTAGACACCGTCTACGGAACCACACACGACTATGATTGATTCGGGCTTCACTAAATTACAAGCAAACCGGCTCAAGATACTTTTATGGTAAAAAATTAGTCTACTGCAACAGATAATAAAAGTTCTTGCTGAAGCAAGGGACACTGGAATAGGCAAAGATGATGTTCACGACGAAATAAAAAAGCTACGCAAAGAGTTGAAAGAAGAAGCAAAAAGTTTAAAAAAAAAAGAGACTCTGCTAAGCGTGCAAAAAAATTTCAAGCCAAACAAAAACTGGAGAAAACTGATCGTCAGAGAAACAATCCTCTTGCAKCACAACYTCGAACTGCTTCTGGACAGWAACCTTTAGTTGACTCGCAACCTGCTCTCCTAGAGCCAGCGCTGCGCTGCTGATGAACGCCGCCGAACAGAGATGATTAGGAGTTGTCTCACTCTGTCCGACCTGCATGAGAGGCTGTTGTTAATGGGATTCAAAATATCTCGAAGCGGTACATATCTTCATTTACTGCCACGCGTTTCTAACACTCAAGAGGGAAGAAGGCGCGTACGTACCGTACCCGTAAACATAGCATGACCACAGACTAAGATGCGCAAAAAGCACGAGGATGGGTAATTTTGCACTGCTACAATCAGGTCATTGGAATCTCTCGCGTCGCTTCTGGGACCGCAGCAAGTATTCGTTCTCCCACAAGACGATAAGGTATGTGTACCAATAGGTTTACCGGCAGTGAAAATTCAGAGAATACAGAATACTTTTACCTGATCATGACTGAGTTGTGGCAGAGCGGCACAAAGTTATTCCTTCTGTATATGCCGGCCTCAACGTGGAACCTAATAATTTAGGCAATAAAGAAACTGTTGGGTACAGCGGGCCGACATACATATCCATAAGAAGCGGGAAACATGCATTCTCCACAGCGAACACCCATGCTTATGATTTCGAATCACTTTTATCGAAACCTTCAAAACCCTTAATGGTGACAGAATCGAACACCGTGAAGCCAGTAATCATCATCTTTGCAGATGGTGGGCCGGACGAAAACCCGCGTTATCGTAAAGTCAAAAACTTTGCGATTTAAAAATACAATTTGGTCGCCCTGTTTATAGCGATTAATGCTCCTGGGCGGAGCGCATATAACCGAGTTGAGCGTCGCATGGATTTTGGTTCTCATCTCGACAACAAAGGAATTACTACGGATGTTGATTTGGAAAAACGCAATTTTCAGTGCGCTGGAGAAACACTTGCAGAAGTGAAGCGGAGTATAGACAGTCCGAAGATAGCATGAAGGATCCAGCAGAACCAAATCTGGCGTGGTATAGCGTTCACGTCCGTGAATCGCAATATTTCCTACAGGTTATAAAATGCGCGGATGAATCCTGCTGTTCGCCACCGCGAAGTGCATTGAAATCTTTGTTTGCGAATACTTTCATGTCGCCAACTTGTCCAATACTTCAAACTCCAAGCAAGCTCGTAGTAACCAGTTTTCTRGACAAAGGAACATCCAAGTTTTCAGCACTTCTTGTGAGGTTGTYCCTTGATCTGTCACCTCCTCTAGAAGGGTCTAAGCAGCTGCCTTACGACTTCTTTGGTCCATCTGTACAATCCGACCTAAAGAAGAATGTATGTCCAACCTGTGAGATCTATTTCACATCTCACAAGTGTGTTCAAATGCATTGTCGTTACGTGCATGGCAAGAATTTTGTGAAAATAGAGTACGGCCGCAGCGCCTTGCTGCCAGAAGGGCAAATGAGCTTCTCTGYATTGTGCGTAGTTATGAAGGATCGTCTGAGGATGCTGACTGGCTCGRTGAAGACACAGTTGATGCAATTGGCTTAACAATTCCAGAACTGTCCTTGTCTGCACTAAAGATGCCAGTGATGAAAGAATTTGAGTGGCCAGCAAACCCGTGGACAGAGGAGCAGTAATTTAATSGAATTGTTTTTAATAGACCTACTTAGATACTTGGTTCATAATTGATTATTTTTTTATTTTGTTAAGAATATGATTTTATTTCGAGTATAATGTRCATAATCWGGCATCTCTCGTGTTCAGCTGTGTAATTTCGAGCTCCTGTAAATTTGTTTAATTTATATTTTAACACTGTTGTGAAAATTTTTGAAATAAGTGATCCGTTAAGATAAGTATTATTTGATATTTTTCTACTACCGA
>NW_017536978.1:202524-219972 GCF_001853355.1 Bactrocera latifrons | reverse complement strand
TCGAACGAGTTTGGTAAGTTCTTAGATCTAGTCTATGTTGATAACGCTTCAATGTTCTCTGTTGTTCGATGTGATCCTTTGGTTCGGCCAGAGGACTCGTATCATCCTGCTTTGGAAATTAACATCGAATCCATAGCCAACTTTGCTCATACTGATACAGAAGACCTTTGTTTTCGGTTCAACTTTGCGAAAGCTAATTTTAAAAAAATTAATTACGAACTTTCTAAAGTTACTTGGCCAGATTACATTGGCAACATTGAATTTAGTGCTTCCCACTTTAATGAAACTATTTTAAATTTATTTGAAAAATATGTTCCGAAGTGTGTCGTCACTAAAAAATTAGTTCTAATTTATGGTTTTCGAAAGGATTATGTAAATTAAAAAAGAGAAATCTCGTGCTTTTGAAATCAAAAAAAAAAAAATTAGTTTAGTTGCTGACTATTCAAAATATTCTAAATTGCGCCGACAATTTGCTGAACTTAACAAACTATGTTATAATAATTATATAAATAAAGTAAAAAATAATATTATGCGTAATCCAAAATTGTTCTATGGTTTCGTCAACTCCAAACGCAGGATTTCTAATTTTCCGTCCGCTGCGAAATATAAGTCTAGTATATCCAGTGACATTCACACCATTTCTAATATGTTCGCTGAATTCTTTAGGTCCAATTACTCTCCAAAATCTCCAAAAAATGTTTCGCATCAGCACAAGTTATGTCCGATTTCTGTCATTAATGCACCTACCATTTCCGAAGCAGACATCTTATATCAGTTAAATATATTAGAACAATCTTACAATTATGGCCCAGATATGACTCCCTCGTGCTTTCTTAAGAAATGTGCCAAATATATATACCAACCCCTAACAAAAACCTAAAATAATACCTAAATTTAATTAATCTCTTATGCAAGGCTTATTTCCATCCATAAGGAAAAAGTCATTTATAATTCCTTTACATAAGAGTGGATTTAGGTCATCTATTGAAAATTATAGGGGAATTGCAAAGTTGTCTGCAATACCTAAACTTTTTGAAGCAATTATAACAGACGACATAATCTTCCGGATCTCTCCACTAACTTCTTGTTCTCAGCACGGTTTTCGTAAAGGGAAATCTACAATAACTAATTTGCTTGAATTTGTATCATATGTATCAACGGATTTTAGGGAGATTAAGAATACTGATGTTATATACACAGATTTTAGTAAAGCTTTTGTTAAAGTAAACCATTCAATTCTTTTGAATAAACTTGATCTTCTGGGTTTTCAACTAATATTTCTAAAATGGGTTGCTTCTTATCTTAGTAATAGAATTCAACAAGTCATATTTAACGATACTCTTTCTGACATAATCAATGTTCCTTCAGGGGTTCCTCAAGGTAGCCATCTTGGTCCAATCCTGTTCTTGTTATTTATTAATGACATATCATCTGTTGTTAAGTTTTCAAAAGTTTTATTGTATGCTGACGATGTAAAACTTTTTAAATCATTCACCTCGAATAGCGAAAGATGTCAGTTGCAAACAGACTTAAACAACCTAGTTTCTTGGTGTGTTAGAAATGACATGCCATTGAGCCTTAAAAGATGTAAAACGATGTGCTTTTCACGTAGATCTGTAGACCCTACTTCATACGTAATACAAAACTTTAGGTTGGAGCAAGTATGCAGTTTTGTTGACTTGGGAGTAACAATGGACCCCAAACCTAATTTTAATCTTCACACATCTTGAATGGTTTTTAAAGCTGAAGGTGCTCTTGGTTTTGTTAAACGTTGGTCTAAAATTTAGAGATCCGCTTACCACAAATATTCTTTTTACATCTTTGGTGAGGCCTATATTAGAGTATGCTTCCGTGGTATGGAACCCTTGTTATCAAGTTCATTCTGAGAAAATAGAGTCCGTTCAAAAATAATTTTTACTTTTTGCCTTAAATCATTTGCATTGGGAATCTAGTTTAAATCTTCCCCCTTACACTAACCGTTTAAAACTTATAAATCTCCCTACACTCGCTAGTCCTAGGGAAATGCTTGGTATAATATTTCTTGTAAWACTCATCAATGGGTCAGTCTGTAGCCCATCTCTCTTATCTTATATTAATTTTAACATTCCCGCTCGCTCTACCAGGCAGTTTAGACCTTTACTTTTAAAATTTTCTAGAACAAATTTCGAGTTAAACGAACCATTCCGCTGTATATGTCACGATTTCAATTCTCATTCCAGCACATTTGATATAACAGATTCACTCTTTACCATTAAAAAATTATTTTATTTACTCTTAACAAGTAACATTTAAAAATTATAAACATTAATCTAATTCTTAATTTTGGCTTTTGAAATTTTTGTTTCTGTAGCTGAGCAGCTTAAGATCGCAGCTCTTAAAACTCCCTTGCCTCTTATGACTCGGCTAATTCCGCTCATTATAATGTAACAGAAAAAACGTTACGGTCCATTACGAGGGGGGAGAGGGGGTTCAAAAATCTTCAAAAATGGCGTTACGTAATACTTGAACGATCCCCTTGGCAATAACCATATTTGTTGATTGTGGAGATACATGTCTCTACATTCCTTGCGAGAAATTTGGGACATTCTCGAATTGGGTGCTGTTTTTTACGGAGCCTACAGCTTTCTGTTTCTTATTATGTTGAGTAAAGTTGAAATTACTATTCCTTTCAGTATTAGAGGGTCTAGCAGTTGGCGTTTCAACCATGTTTGCATGAAAATTGTTATATTTATTTTCACCTGTTCTGTTAATTGTACCGGTGTGGGAAGGGGGTAATTTTACTACTGAAATTTCCTACAAATTCGAGAGTTTTATATTTATGGGTTAAAAAACTGTCAAAATTTAACCACGTCGGTATATCTGAATTATCTGCTAGGGTATATTAAAAAGTTTATTTTAATAGTTTTGAACTACAAAGATATATCAATATCGGATCCCAGCTGTTTGTGTCAATCCCAAAATTATTTAAATTGGTTAAAACATTATTAACCGAACGTTGTAAGCTTTTTATGGCACAACCTGTTTCTTGAGTTACTTGGAACAGGTTAAAAAGCCTCCTTAATTGTGTGTTTACCTGCAACCTCTTATTTTCGTATTAGTCAACTAAATTTTTCCAGGCAAGTATGAAACCATCATTTGTTAAGGATGCGTTTTGAATAACCTCTCTTGCTTCTCCTCGGGTCTTCTAAGTAAGGTAAAAGAGTCACATTACTAATCCTTGGGTTACGGATATACAGGGCTGTAAACATATCCGAAAAGGTGGGCCAAGTTGTATAATCTCCGTAAAATATGTCGGTGTCGCATGGTGGAAGGTGAACTGTAGGAGCGAAATCCATCGCCGTGCCTTCTGAAGTCCTTTCGTTATTGGGTTCGGTTGACACCTGTGTTTTACACGTATCTACATCTTCCTTGATGGAAGCTAAGCAAGAGAGGTACATTTGGTAACTTTTTCGGTATTTTTCTTCCACTTTAAAGAAATTGATGGTTTCATGACTTTCGCAAGAAATTCTTCTGATCGCATCGTATGAGCGCTTTGCTATTTCATAGAGCGAATTTAGTTCGACTCTTTTTCTTTTAATCACTGCCCACTTGACTTACCACTTCTGCCAAATTGTGTATATCTTAAAATAAAACCGCCGGTTTCAATTTCGCAAATTTATTTACATTATATCTCTGCTTTATATTCAGCTTCACACTGTTTTAATATATAAATCCGCCTTCTAAAGGCCGTATCTAATGTGTTCCGGACTCGTTAGTTTCACAATATAGAGTTAGGTTTGAACTTATGGATGTAGATATAAACTGGAGATCACTAGCAGTGCCTGACGAAAGAGCGACGTGTATTCAACGACGGACGAATCGGAACTGACGCGTGTATAAGCTGACCCTTTTTATGTGGAGTGGTGTGGTGTGTGTTTGCGTG
Organism: Bactrocera latifrons; assembly: GCF_001853355.1. NCBI lineage: Eukaryota > Metazoa > Arthropoda > Insecta > Diptera > Tephritidae > Bactrocera > Bactrocera latifrons. Next base: position 216,050 of record NW_017536978.1, on the reverse strand, counting down.
TATTGATCCTGGGCTCTCGCGTGTGGGTGGTGTCGATGTGGAGTATGGTGATGTGGAGGTGAGTGTGGCATGTTAGTGATGGGTGTAGGTGTGTTGTGGGGCAGCCGACTTAGGCTCATTTAGCCATCCCGGCCGAATATTTCACCCTAGAATTCGCTGAAGTTGCTGGAGAGTGTCTACGACGCTGCTGAGGCCTGAGGTGCGGCGCGGACGCGGTCGTTATTGCTGGCGTCGTGTTGACGCCGCATTATGTCGCCGCCTGGCACGGGATGATTAACGCCTTATTGTTCGACGGGACCGTGCATCCCAGCTTAATGGCGGTCGTCATACTGCGCCACGGTTGCGGCCGGCACGATGTTGACTGGTGTCGGTTAGAGTGGTTCGGTGCAACATGGTGCGATGCGGCCGCATACAAATCTGTCACAGGTTGCCTGAGGTACGCTCGTGGGTTTGGTGGATAGGCGTCAGGCTATTGAGACAATGGCCGTGCGCATGGACGATCAGATGACTCATTGTGGCAGCTGGTGGGGTCGACGACATAGAGGGCATCGAAGGCGTTGTGGGTCTGCTACCAGCGCGGGTGTTGACGGCAATGCTTCGGGGCGCTGCAACTGGGACAGCGCTTGGCGTGGCCCATTGACAGCCGAACGTGTGATTGGTGTCGGGGCTGCTGGCATATCTGCATCCATATTGATCTGTATGGACGAGTGTTATTTAAATTAGAATTTGATTGCATATAGGGCATATGAGCATGGCTGCCCCATTATGCGGTATGAGTTGGTCGTTAGGTTAATCGAATACTTATGCTGTTTTGGGTGTTATATATAATATAATATATATATAAATTTTATTTTACTTTTCACGAATTTTGTAACACCCAGAAGGAATCGTCGGAGACACTATTAAAGTATTATATACATAAATTATCAGTATGTTGAGCTGAGTCGATTTAGCCATGTCCGTCTGTCCGCCTGTATGTGTATATACGAACTCAGTTCGCATCCCTCAATTTTTAAGATAACGTTTTTTGACAATATGTCTTCACGAAATTCGGTATGAGTTATTGTAATATAGGAAGAAATTGTTCAGATCAACTCACTCGTCGGGGCCTGGGTAAAGCTTCTCTATGCGGCCATTCGGTAGGTGGCAGGCAATCGTCATAAATCAGGACACAATCCCTAACTTTTGGCGCGTTTTCTGTACCACCCATATGAGGAGTGCTTAGAGGTATAAATTGCCAATTGATACCTTGAGGGCGTACGATATCGGAATCGGACCATAGATATAATTTGCTTTCTGCCATGTTCATGTGGGTCTGCACCATGGAAACCAACTTTGCTAGTATCAGAGCACCACAGAGTTCAGAGTTTTTAAAGGTGCGACTTTCGCTTTTGCCGATAGTAGGTGGCTTGTGGTTGCGGTGTTGCTTTGTGTGCGCACATAGATCGTGGCATAATATTCCTTTTCAGAGGCGTCGCAGAAGATGTGTAGTTCCACTTTGTATTCGGGGGAAAAGTCTACCCACCGTGGAATTCGTATCTGCGAGATGACTTTCAGATTATTAGCAAACTGGGACCACTTTTCTATGCGAAGAGGTTTCACTGTTCGTCCCATTCTATTCCATCTAGCCATAATTCTTGAATCATAATTTTCGCTGGTATCATGATTGGCGAAAGCCATCCTGCGGGGTCGAAAAGTTTTGCCATCGGGGATAAAATGTGTCTCTTTTTTAGGGCGGATAATGCGGATATTGACTCTCTAGTATATGAAAACTTTTCAGATATCGCATTCCATTGCATCCCTAGTGTTTTTGTGGTACTTTCGTTTTCGAATATAAGGAATTTAGTATCCAACAACTGGTCTTTTGGAATATTTTTTTAAAATATTCAGATGATTAGCTGTTAACTTTTTAATGGAAACCCTGAGGTGTTGAAGGCATTTATTACCTGTGATAAGGTCTCATATGCTGGTGGAAGAATGTGGCTTCCAGACAGGAAGACAGGTCAGAAATTCTGACTTTGTGTCTTCTGCCAGTTCGTGTAGTGTACGAATGGCTAGATATGGGGCACAGTTTACACCAAAGGTAACTGTTTTCAATTTAAAGTTGCGTAGTGGACTATTGGCAGATATTTGGAAAATAATCCGCTGAAAATCTTGATCACCTTTATGCACAATTATTTGTCGATACATTTTTTCGACATCCACATTGAGTACGTACATATGTGTATATACGCCAATTTAATATTAAGAGCATTAAATCTGGTTGGAATATCTTTACCGTAAATAGAATAGAATTCAGAAAATTCTCCGAGCTAGTGCATCTGGAGGCATTAAAGACAACTCTAACTTTTGTTGTTTTTTTTTTTATTTTGTCAGATTTTACTACTGTATGGTGTGGCAAGTAGAATGAACGATCTTTGCCTTTTATGATTTTTTGCATGGGCGTACTTCCTCCATGTGATCTAAATGGAGGTATTCTTCTAAGACACCATCATAATGTTGTTTAAGCTCACCCTTTCTAAGAACGCTTTTTTCCATACATAGAAACTCCTATATTGCAGAGGTGCGAGAGTTACCTATGGCGAGTGTATGTGGAAATTGCTGTTTAAATGGTAGTTGTACGACTTACCGACCATTTCCTGATCTAGCAGTTGTAGATTGGTAAAAGTCTTCACAATACTGATCATCTGGCGTTGTAATTGAAATGGGGCAGAGTTCTTCTAACTCCCAAAATTTCCTTAATTGTGAATCAAGAAATTCATTGGATATTTCTGCCACTTGAGTTGTCGTATTGGTAACTGGTTCTGTCACTAGTCCACTTAGTAGCCAACCGAATATAGTATTTTGAGCTAGAAGGGTGTTTGAAATTTTTTCGACCACTTCTAAAATAATTTGAGGTATTAGGTCGCTGCCTAATTGAAGATCTATTTAGGCGGGGGTGTTGCAGTTAGGATCTGCTAGCTTTAGGTGTGTAACCTTTTGCCAATGCTTGCTATTTATATGATAGCTTGGAAGCATGTTTGTTAGTTGCGGTAAGACTATAGCTGCTGCTTGAATGCGCTTATCCGCTTGGGAGGAAACTAGGGTAATGGGGCAGATTTTATTTGAATTTCCGCCCATTCCCGAAATTTCATAATATGCTTGTTCTGTTGGTAGTTTTAGCTTATTTTGCGCCCTAGACGGTATGTTCGATGGAGATAACTGCTGTGGGTAATAGTACCCTACTTTGATTCTCGCTGTGTAGCGAGTTTTTAATGCCTTTGAGCAGCATGGTGTCTCTTGGCAAATTTCGTGATTTTGTGCTTCGGGAGTTGCGGCTGCAACTAAGCCCGTGGCTCCTTTTGAGAAAGCGCTACTTTGGGGTGTGTTTAGAAATTTATTGGAATGCAAATTGATTGATGACTCTTTTGGCAATATACGCAATTGAATTTGCTTTCGCAATTATTGAGATTGTGTAAGTAGGACAAGCAGTTTGTACAGAGTCTTTTTGATCTGACAAAGTTGTTGATATTAAGTTCTTTAAACTTTTCGCAAGCTTTCAGCTTTTGCCCCCCTTTAAACAGTTCGCATGACGTTTGTTTATATTGTTCGGATGTGAACGCTGGATTTTTAAAAAAGCTTCGGTTAAAATTGTTGGTGTTACTAGCTTGGGGTCTAATGAAACTTCGAATTAGGTCGTGTTGAACGTCTTTAGTTCTGACATTTTTTTTTATCTACCCTTTCCGCAATTTCATATTGGGTAGTTAAGAAATCTTTCATTTGTTGCCACGTTGGGCATTTTCTTCGTGATGAGTAATGCCGCGGAGCATATATATACGAGTATGCGGTCCCAATTGTCTGTGGGAATATTCTGTGTCGATAAAACCGGCAAAAAATTTGAAACACTGGATTGAAGTTTTATGGATTCTTCACTTGTTTCTTTCTGAATTTTTGGTAAATTCATTAATATGGTCACTTGTTTATCGACCAATATTCTTTCATTCTCGTATCGTTCTTTCAGAGCTTCCCAAGCCAAATTGAAATTGTAGTCATTTATTGCGAACTGTTTGACTATTACGCCTGCTTGACCTTTGATTTTGTATCTAATGTGATACAATTTTCGCTCTTGAGATAATTTATTATTGTTTATGTACACGGCCGTAAACCTGTACCGGAAGGACGGCCATTGTTCATAACCACCATGAAAAATTTCAGTGTCACATGCGGGCACTTTAAGGTGAATGTCTGAACTCGCCTCTTGGCTTTTAATTTGTGCAATTGCTTTAATTAATTTCAAGAGATTGGAGATCATAGCTCTCGTGTCTTTGTACTGGTCTAAGCAGTTTTCGTATTTGGAGCAAGCCGAGGATTTAAAATTTTTCGGTAGGTCTAATTCGTCTGATTCTAAAATTGTTTCATACGCAGCTTGGAGACGTGTCCAGAAATTGCATAGATTTTCTTGTTTTACTTCTAATACCGATTCAGAATTGTCTTGAATCGGTGAAGATGAAAATCGAGTGCAGTATCGAATTAGACTGTCACTATCAGCAATAAAYTTAGTATATGAAATATCTTTAATTTTTTTTGCTTTGCTTTGCTTCAGCAAGTTCTTCAAAAATCATTTTTTGCACTTTCAGATATTGAGTTTATACTTGCGTACACGGGCGATAATAAGAAAAGAGAAAAAGGTTAATGATCTTTGTATATGGAAAAGATTTTTTTCCCGTTTGCAATCCTACTTGCTTGTGCTTTAACAAGAACAAGAGGTGTTGCTTGATATATGCCGATTTAGTCTTTGAATATATGTAGGTATGGGAGGACAATTAGAAATTTCTTTTTGATTTGACCATATATTTTCTTTTTTGTAAATAAATTGAAATGTTTTTAACTACAATTACCGCTTCGGTTAGTCTTTCTAAATTTTCAAATTAATTCTCGAAAGTTTAAAATAGTTTTAATTTAAATGTAGGAAATACCGTCATAGGCAAATTGTATGACGTAGAAGAAAATTGGTTAGATGCAGGTAAGCACCTACGTACACATGAAAATTTGTGTAATTTTGCAGAAATTTATTTTCATTATATATACATACATATGCATGTGTGTATGTTGTTTTCCAACTTTGGTTGGTATTTATATGTCAATATATAATATATGTGTAAATAAATATAAAATATGAATATGTATAATGTATGTTGTATTTTATTATTTTTATTTTTCTCCTATTGATCGAACTTGTCCAAGCTTACTATTCACGCAATTCTGTTGTACCTTTGGAGTATAAGGGGCATTGCCGGAAAATGTGGTCAAGTGTGTACTTGAATTTATTATTTTTTTTTTTTTGAATTTGTGCGGTTGGATACACAAGGGTAAGCTTAAATAGGACCATTTTTCTTAGATATGATACGCCAGTATATAATTATATATTATAGTATATACTGTTTATACATATATTATGAGGACACATATATATAGCATACCAAACTGTTTTTCCGTTTCCCGGAAATTAAACGTAAGTTGAAAGAGTTTGGCAGCAACCGTTCTCTTAAAGTGTATACAGTTTTCATGGATATAAACTGTATCTTTTAACCAACATACATATATGAAAATATTATTATTATTACAGTGGATCTCTTTTTAACGCGGTTTGCCGGGACACAAATTTATCCGCGTAAAAAAAACCGCGTAAAAAAACCCACATTTCAGTTCAAATTTGTTTAATCGTTCCTATTTTACGAAAAATCCGCGCAAAAAAAAATCCGCGTTAAAATAACCAAAATTCCATCTTGAGTTTGGGGAAGTAAACAAATTTATTACATATGCATATATTCGCTGTGCGTTGATATATTCTATATCTTTTAGTTTTACAGAATTTGGACGAAAGATCATATTGAGTTCAATTACATATATCAGCTATTGATTGATATATTTTAAATATGTTTTACAAGATTTGTGCAAAAAATCACATTGAGATCAATTGTAACTTAAATTATATTAAACTACGTACAAAGCAGTATTTTAGTTCTTAAAATACAGCCTTGGCCAAAAGTAGTAGGCTCCCCACTAATTACTGAATTTTTTGTTTTGACAAGTTAAATAATGAACTTTTATTAGTAAAACAGTGAAAATACAATGAATTAGTGATAATAACATTAATATTTAGTAGGTCCACCCTTCGATTTAACAACGGCAGCAATTCTCTTAGCCATGCTGCGTACAAGCTTTGCACATTCGTCCGCACTTATAGCGTACCACTCGTTAATTAAGGCATTCTTTAAGGTAGTTTTTGATGTTACACTGTGTTCCTTAATCTTGCGTTTTAAAATAGCCCACATGTGCTCAATGGGATTAAGATCTGGAGACTGTGCAGGCCAATCTAACAAAACAATGTTGTTATATTCAAGGCAGTAAAACAGCTTCTAATACATTTATGTACTTTTGACTGTCCATGCGACCCTCGCAAACGAACATTTCGCCGACACCATCAGCAGCCATGCAGCCCCAGATCATAATACTGCCTCCTCCATGCTTAACAGTGGGTACCATGCAATCTGGATGATATTCTTCCCCAACCCGTCGCCTCACGAACGTCGCACCAGCTGTTCCAAATATCTATAGAAAAGAAAAAAATATATTTTCATAAGATTTGTGCTATGTCTTCGAAATTGCTCTAGGGTAAGAAGCTATGGCTGTTAATTCTTTAAGGCGATCTAAACTAAGCTTACCTCGAAGTTTGATTCATCAGAACACAGAACATTCGGCCAATCTTCTTCCGTGAAATGTTGGTATCGGCGAGCCCATTCCAAACGATTTTGCCTATTCTTTTCTGAGAGCCACGGCTTCTTTCCGGCTTTACATCCTTTTAAACCTGCTTCCAGAAATGTTCTTCTAGCTGCTCGAGCACCAACTGGTTTACTAAATTCATCTGAAAGGACAGCTGCAGGGGCAGAAGAAGATTTTTTGCGATCTTTGAGAGACTCGCGTATAAGTATTCGGTCTTCTCGTTTACTGGTTAGACGCTTTCTTCCACATTTTGATTTATTATTGTGGGATTTCGTCTCCACAAGTCGTCTGATAGCACATTGGACCGCGCACCGCGAACATCCCACCAAATTGGCAATCTCAACCTGAGACTTACCTTCTTCACTTAAAACTCGAATTTTAACTCTATCATCGAAACTAATTTCACTTTTTTTAGGCATTTCGGTAAACATGAACTGATTTTGTTAGATTGGTAACTTTTCACTAAATGTAATTTACACTTTCACTTTCAAATTTTAAATGCGAAAATATTTTATGAATTTCTTAAAAATTACAATTTTTAGGTTTAGCTTACCCAGAGTGCTATGAGTTTTAATATTACACAACTTATTCGTTTAGTCAACAGTTAAACACCCATGTAAGGCATTTACAAAAAGTGGTAACTTTGATAGCCACATTTGAGAATACTTGTATTTTAATGGGGTGCCTAATACTTTTGGCCAAGGCTGTAATCTGTTACTAATCTTTGGGGTTTTTCTTTATGCATCTCTTTATATAAATCCTGGTTGCACTCTATAGCGTTTTTAAAATCTCGACGAAACTTTGATAAGCGTTCACCATCATGATCTATAAAATGATTTTCAAGTTCAGCAGCTTTGTCTAATCCTTCTCGAAGTAATTTTGACGAAAGTAAAACGGGTAAAGAGTTGACACCATCTTCTGCATTTTCAAGGTCATTATTATTATTATTAGCAATTGCATGAATAATTTCCGCACCGTCTAGAGCATACAGATCAAACAGTTCATTAATATCGTCAATATCCATGTCGTCAAAACCTTCACCGCCGATGCTTTTGGCTAATTCAAATATTTCCGCGTAGGTAACAAGTCCTTCATTATAACTTTGCCATCCAATGTACTGGCAATTTCTTTAGATCCATTAATAAAATCGGAAAACATAAAATTTTTGCAAATTAGCAATTAATGATTTAAACTTACCATTCAAAGCTCCCGGCTTTAACTCATAGAGGTTCACTAATAGAGGTTTTAAAACCTTGTCCCCTGATGCATTGCTACACAGTAAGAGTGTGATATGCTCCTTTGCTGTTTTAAACCCGTGCACCGATCTGGTTTGTTTAGCTACGTAAGTGCGGCTTGGCATTTTCTTCCAGTATAGACCGGTTTCGTCCGCATTGAAAATTTGGTCTGCAATATAGCCATCTGCTTTAATTGTGTCTGAAAACGTTTTCGGGAAAATTTTTGCTGCCTCTTCATCTGCCGATGCACTTTCGCCTGTTATCTTGACGTTGTGCAGCGAGTTTCTTTTCAAGAAGTACTTAAGCCAACCATTACTTGCACAAAATTGTTTCGTATTTTGCATATTTGAACTAGATGGTTTCTCGCATTCAAATTTTTCATAAAACATAGTGGTCTTTCTTTTGTGCACCTAGTATCTACAGGAATTCTTCTATGGACGAGGTCCTCAATCCACCATACAAGCGCGCGTTCAAATTTAACCATTACGACATCTCTAGTGTTGAACGAATATGTAAGGCTACTGGAACCGCATTCAGTAAAAGTTTTCCTTATGGCGTTTTCCATTCTTTTAATTGTGCGAACTGGTGATTCGTTAATTTTATGCCTCTTGGCAATGTTTTCAAGTTTTTCCCCACTTTTTAAAGAATTTAAAATGACAATTTTTTGCCTAAGGCTTAATCTTTTGCGATTAGGTGCCATTTCGCGGTAATCTTGTTTGTTTTCGGTTTGACATTTGGTTCTCTTTTACATGGTTGCCGGTTTGCGTTTTTAATACGAACATACATGCTTATATAAGGCCTAGACTTTCAATTTAAACAGCACTTGCAAAGCGCACTAGAAATAAAACAAAAGGAAAAAATCAAAATGATTCGCGAACCGCATTAAAAAAGTAAAATCGCGTAAAAAAGACAAGGGGGGATTGTTAAAAACTCCGCGTTAAAAGGAGATCAAGCAGCACAAGCTGCTATGGCCATCGCCTCCGATATAATAGTATAAAATTATAAAGTTTATATTTTATTATAAAAATGACATTCTTTTAGAAAATAGCATATATTAACATATTTGTTTGATATTTACTAGAATTAAAGTGTTTTGCCCAATACTCTCTAGTGCTGGACAGATATTGAATATATGTTCTATGGATAATGTGCTGGGCAGGATGGTGTAGGATTGCCGCCAAGAAGAAATTGAGATGTTGTTGGGGTAGCGTACTTTTCGCGTAATTTGTTTACGATTGCGTATTTGTGTTTAAAATTTTTCCAGTCTGCAACTTTCTTTTCATATACATATAGTATATCTGCTTAATATTTTACTGCCATTTTGGTCTTGCACTTCGTTAAGAAAAGTGGGGGCAGATTCGAAGAATCTTGCCGCGTTGTCAGCATATTCGTCCCCAGGAATGCCAATGTGACCTGGCACCCAGAGGAGAGCTATTTTTCTTTTATATTTAATATCTCTAATTTCAGATATTACTATGGAATTATTTAATAGGTTGCGTATGGCGTTCAAGGAGGAGAAGCTATCTGAGCAAATAAGGATTTGGCGTTTTTGTAAGATAGCATAGCCTCCAACTGCTTAATGTTTGTGTTCGAGCACCAACCGTAAATCGGAAGGCCATAGTCTATTTTACAGAGTGCAATACTCTTGTAATATTAATAAGTGTATTTGTATGTATAAATGAAAATTTGCTTCAATAAATACTTAATTATGTTTAGTCTACTGGAAAGCGACTTTCTAAGGTTAATACAGTTATACTTAAATGTAAACTTATTGTCAAAATATATTCCTAATATTTTTAGTTATATAAATTTCCGATGAATCGTAGAAAAAAAAATCGATAAATAAAATTTTTGCAGGGTTTTGCACTTTTTCCTCTTACTTCATACTATTTGCAATCATATATATTATATTCGTCGTTAAATTGTCGGGTTTAAAATTCCCATTTTGCCTATAGCTATTTTAGGAATTGATTTTTTCGTTTCGTTAGAATTGTAGTATCTGAGTTTTCATTAATATCAGTTAATAATCAGTTAATAATTTAAAAAATTTTAAAATTTGTTGTGTATTGTTTATTATTATTTTCAATTAATTCGTTTAATTTATTACTTATTAACAACAGGTCGTCATGGTCTGGGGTTAATGCTATCCACTTCCATAGTGTACCTATTTTATTTATTCCTCTCCTATATATTGTATCCTTAATTTGTAGTTGTTCTAATAAAGTTTCTATGAGTTCCATTTCTGGATCTGTGTCTAAATCGTTAATATATGCTTTGTCTTGTTCATTATTTTGTTTAAAATTTCTATATCTGAATTTTTTTTATATAATGTTAAATGATGTGGAAAATATATACGTCTTCTAACAATACATATTCTTCTCTAGTGTAGTCCAAAATGTCTGTCATTATATTATTAATTAATGTTAGAGTAATTAAAGGTATCATCCTCTAAAAATATACAATCAAGATTTAATATTATCCTTATGTACTATTCTATTCCTGTAGTTAGTTCTAACTTTATTTCCTAAGCCTTTTTTTACAACCTGTTGCTTGTATCCAGGATTAAGTTTATTTCTCTCTGCTGTAATCTTTTCAAATATAACATCTCCGCATAAATATGTTTTATTAATTCTATTTTTATTCTGTCTTTCTAGTATATTAGTTTGTGCGGATAAAAGTTTGTCTGGTAAAATATCATGAGAGACTTTATTATAGAGTACTTCAAATGGTTTCTCATTATTTACCGAATGTATAGTTTAATTATATTGTTGGGCAGCTCTAAATATTGATTCTGAAAAGCTTATTAAATTGTATTCTTGTTTAATACATTGCGAAATTTCAATTATTGTTGAATGTACCCTCTCAATTTGACCATTCGTGGTGCTATGATTTGGGTTACAAAATTTCTATTTGAAGTCTTTCATTATCAATTGTGAACTTCTTTACTATGTGTTAAAATAGCATCAAAATTTAAAACTCTTCCGTGGTTGGACAAAATGTCATTAGCATCGTGAGTAATTTTACTTCTTAATAGTAGTCAATGCGTATAAACGATTTCCTCCAGCTAACATATTTGTTCTGTTTTCCTCCAAATGCTGTTAAAGGCTTTACTACTTCTGGGGATTCGTCACAGCGAATCTCTGAATTTATTACTTCAGGTTTGTAATCGGTTATTGTTGTAGACCTCGTTAAGTCTTCTATTTGCCTGCGCATTTCAGATATTTCTAATCTAAGTGATGTGTTCGTTGCGGCAATCAGTCGTGCGACTACGGTCTTACTTCTATCATCTTATACTTCTATAGTCTCAGGCATAATCGTTTCCTGATTACAATAATCCTCAAGTGTGGCCTTCTTATCTTTTTCTATATATTGAAAACTTTCTCCATATATTTAATTCTGCGATTATCTTTATTTAGATCCCTTTCTTTTTTGTTAATCCTATTGACTTCTACAAGTAATTCAAGAATTCTTACTATTCTGTCTATTTCGTCAATTTGTAAAACATCCGTCATTTTTTTATTATATATATTTTTTTATCCTCTCTAGGAAAGGAGGCTCCTTTATTCTGGAGGACCGGATGTTCAGAATCGCAGAATTGTTATAAACCAATTTTTTTCTTTTTTTTTTGTTACTTATTGTCTTTTTGTTGATTTACGCGACACGTTTTGGAGTTTTTGTTTTAGCTTTTCTCCCTATTTTTAGGACACTTGTTCTTTTTTTTTGTTAATTTTTAATGCGTTATTCGCACTACCTCTTGCACGAGGTTTATTTACGTTTACCGGTTAGTGTTCACTAAGCGCGACCGTCATGGTACTAGGGATATATTTCTCTCCCTTTATACGACTAACACGTGCCTTAACTTTGGGCGCCAATTCATTTCCCTTACGCAGAAGTATTACAAAAAAATTCCTTTCCGCTATGCGCGGTAGAAATAAAMCACAACGTGTTGGTTTGAGTGCGGTAATACTTGCTACGCTCTGATCTCACGCTGATCACTCACTGTGCTCGCCTATTACATACTGATATTTATTAGTAAAATCACTTATATTTATGTTCTTAGAATTCTATGTGAACCGGCTTATTACTAAAAATGCCCTGGCATTACATTAAGTGATGAAATGCCAGAGCATTGAATTTCAAATTATTCTCATTATCAGAACAAATAATGGAATATTGAATTATGCTTACGTATCAAAACAAATGATGTATTAATTTCTTATGAATTAAAGTTCAGGGTGGCTGATGAGTTTTGCTACATTAAGAAACGCAATTTTTTATTTTTTTTTTTCAGTGTATGGAATTCATTTTTCTTTTATTCATGTTAAAGGTCATTCAATTTTATTAAATATAGCTTAATTAGTTTTAAAAATAATGGAATTTGAATGCCACCTGCTCGTTGATGCATGTGCGGTATCTTACCAAAAAGTTGTTCATTACTGCTTGGAGACTTGCGACAGGATTAACCGCAATTGTTTCTGTTGATGTTGTTTTTGTTGTAACGACAGAATTCTGTCGAGCTGACAGTCCTTGGCCGGATAAAAATCCGGGTCCGTTTCGGTTTTCGTAAACCCGACTGTCGTGGGAATGGTGTTGCTCGAATGGATTGCCTTAGTTCATTCAAATTTGTTGGTTTTGCTGTTGTTGAGATCCTGTTTGCAATAACCCCACAAGAAAAAGTCAGGTGCAGTACGGTCTGGCGACCTGGTGGCCAGCGGAATGTGGAGTTTCTGGATATTAGCTTATTGGAAAATTTTCGTCGCAATTCTGTCATACAGGTTGGGCTATGTGGGGAGCTGCACCATCTTGCTGAAACCACACAGAGTTGAAAGAAATTCTCATTCGGCGTAATTCTGGATAGAAAAACTCTCTCAACATGCTCAGGTAAAGGTCTCCAGTGACCGTAACGGTGTGCCCCTTTTCTTCGAAGAAGTAGGGCACGAGAATGGAGCGTGATGAAACTGCACACCACACTGTGACACGAAGTGGATGCAATTCCGTCTCATGGAGTATCTGTGGATTGAAAGCACTCCATATTCGACAATTTTGTTTGATCGCGTTGTCGTTTAAATAGAAATGGGCCTCGTCAGACATGAAAAGACAGTTCAACATGTTTACATCCTCTTCCACCATTTGAAGCATCTTCTGGCAAAATTCCAAGCGAATCGGCAAGTCTGCAGCGTTCAGTTTCTTTTCCATTTGAATATGGGAATAAGTCCAAATCTTTGTGCTTAATTGACTGTAATGACTGTCTGCTTACACCCATTTGAGCAGGTAAGCTTCTTATCGAAACACGTGGATTGTTTTGTATGGCAGCAGCTACAGCAGCGATTGTTTCCTCTGTTCGAACTGAAGGGTTTCGATGGTAAGGTCTTCTGTGTACTATCCCACTTCGGTAAAAATGTTTACAAGTCTCATTATGGTCCATCTGCTTGGAGGATTGCCGCCAAACGTGCGCCTATACTCTCTATGAACCGAAACTACGGACTCCAGTGCGTGATAGCGGCGGACAATCCAAATTCTTGTTTCAGT
>NW_017536978.1:175440-202450 GCF_001853355.1 Bactrocera latifrons | reverse complement strand
TAACCAGATTCATTAAATAGAAAAAAAGATATTTCATTTTTTTTTTTTTTTTTTTTTGGTAGCGGCTTTCATCACTTACTTGGAAGTTATTTGTTGAGGGATTAGCATTATCACAAAGCAATTGTGATAAATTAGTTTCCAGTTCTTTTTTAATAATTTCTTTATTGCCGGTTTTATTCATATCTATTTTACACTTTATGCGACATTTACACATGCTTCTATTAATTTTAATACTTGGCAATTGACTTTTCACTAATATTTTTTTTCCGCCAATAAATTAAAATGTCGTCTATTTTTATTTTAATATTATTATTAAATTCTACTTGTAACTCATTTTCACTTGACGACACATTTGCACTTCAAAAATAATTAGACGTTTGATCTCCGTTTGCTCAAGGAGAGAATGTAAAGCATAGAGAAGGTGCAAATTGAATTCTGTAYGATGTTCGATTTGACGGCTAACAGAGCTTATAAATTTATATAAGGGAACTCGCCATTCTCGCTATTTAGCAGAATTGAGCACTTCTCTGGCAGAAATTTATGTAAAACGACGACTTCATGCGAGAATTAATAAAGAGCAATGCTTTGTATAAAAATATTCAAAGTCACACAGAGAATATAAAAAAGCATTCTCTGAGTCACATACATACATATACGGGATCTTGTATCATATTTAAAATTTTTAATTTTTTTTACAAAATCGGGAAAAATTAGATAAAAATAATTTTAATTGTATTCCTTAATTTTTAAATAAATTAATATTTCAAATAAATTATATTTATTTCGACTATTACAAAGTGAAGATGTGCCAAATGAACTTCTTCAAAGAAAATCATGAAATATGCATATTCGCATAATTTCGTTATAATTTCCATATTTGTAGTAATAGAACTTCTATGGCATACATATATTATTTCTTTGGCACATTTGTCTATATGTTTACGAACGCAAATGCGAGCCACATACAAGTTAACACCAGAAATGTTGCCAATAAACCAATAACCGCCGATGTCAGCTATCTCCCAATAGGAAGTATTCCAGACGTTTAGTCAGCAGACACAAACAATTGGTAACAACGTCCGCCATGCGCCGCATAAGCGAACGTTAACCAAAAGTGCTGACGCAAGTAGATTTAAGCAATATTAATAATATGTTTAATTGTAAATTAGTTAATTGTTAATTTGGATTCAACCAATAAAGGTAATCAATAGGTCGTTAATTGGCGCCCGAGCCTAAAATATACGGCACGAGAAGTTTCAGTAAAAAAGCACCATATGCAATGCTAAACGGGAAGCAACACGAAATAGTTATCCGGTACGGGAAGTTTCGGTAAAAAGGCACCATAAGTAATGCTAAATAAGGAGCAATCCCAACGAATAATTAAAACCTCAAAAAGGCATCATAAGTAGTGCTAAAGAAAAAGCAGCTGAATTTAAATTCCTTACCCACGCTTGAGGAGGGAAGGTGAGCAACTTGGAGCAAGACGGTGATCCAGTAGTATCCAGAGGAAAAAAAGGACCAAACCATCATTGCCAGCCGCCATGAAGCTGATCATAATGTAAGAAATAGGTTAAGATTATGAAACTTTATAGAAACCAAAATAAATTAAAAGAATTCAAAAGTTTAAAAGAGTGAATATATAGGTATTTCCATTTAATATCCTTTAAAACAAAAATTGTTTTCAAAATGTGAAAGTTTTTAAAAGAATCAAGTGAATTGTTATACAAAAAGGAAATATATTTTTCTCTTCCTCTCACGAAAATTAGTAAAAGGTTAATTTCTATTAGGCTAATTAACCAATAATACAAAATCGTTCATAGTATAAACAAATAAAATAAAATAAGGCTTGTACAGCCTATAAAAAATATTTTTAATAACAAAATAACATTAATTATCTCTGCGATTCCGTAGCCAACTCAGGAGTTGACCGGACCCTCTAGAGTATAAATAACCCGTTCCTAGAAAGGATAATATAAATTTTCTTTAAAACAAAATAAATAACACAATCACATAAGGACCTCTCCAAAAATGGCTAACCCAAACAACCTGATTAGGCCATCATTGCTAGGGAATGCTGCTCCCACTGCTACAGTAGCACCTTCGGCTCCGGCTAACCAAATTGCGCCAGAATTGGCAAACATAATTAAAACTATGGTAGGCCAAGCCCTAGAAACGAATGGACCCAACTTAGTTCAAAGTGTCCTTAATAACACAACAAATCCCATAATAACCGATCAGACAATAGACCTACAATTTTAGAATAACATGAGCGAGATGGATTAAATACCAGATGTAGTACGCTCATTACGAGAATTTTCAGGAAACGCTTCAGAGTTTAGCTCCTGGAAAAAAAAGCGTAGAACGCATTTTGAGGCTATACGAACCCTCAAAAGGCACTCCACGCTATTTCGTTATTTTAAATGTAATACAAAACAAAATAATCGGAAAGGCAGATATTGCACTAGAGTCCTATAACACACCATTGGACTGGACAGCAATCTCTCGCCAATAATATCCGGAAATCTATAAACCAGAACCCAAATAAATTTAACCAGCAATATAATCAACAAACCCATACACCACCAAGACCTCCTAAACCACCTCAACCCATGGACGTAGACGTGAGCCTGCGGACAAACGCGATTAATTATGCAAACAGGCCAAACCCTAAAACTATTGGTAAGCGACCTGTAAGTGCATCCAATAAAAATGAAAGTCAACCAAAAGTGCAAAGAAACTTTCACTTGAATTCAACCCCAGACCCATTAATGAACAGAATTACCAAGATAATCAGTACAATTACGACTATCAGGACAACGAATATAATCACGACTATAACTCAACACAGGACGATGGAAATGAACACTCTTTAGACCTGACAGACGTACACTTTTTAGATTAAACAGCTCTTCGTTTCCATATTTCAGATGCAAAACGAAGAGCGGCCAAATCTTAAAAATATTGGTTGATACTGGTTCAAACAAGAACTATATTCAATCAAGTTTAGTAAAAAATCCCAAAGAAAATGATAACCCTTTTTATGCAAATTCCGTAAGTGGTAAAATAAAAATTACGCACCACGCACTTCYAAATCTTTTCAATATCAAAGAATGCAATTTAAAATTTTTCCTAGTACCAACTCTCACCACTTTTCATGCCATACTAGGAACCGATAGTTTAAAACAAGTTTCAGGAACAATCCAAACTAAAGAATGAATTAATGAATTAGAAAAAATCGAAATTATACGACTAGTATAAAAACACTGCAATTTATTTTCAGACCCGAATGAGAAATTGACGTATATAACAAAAGTATGTAGTAGCCGATATACGTACAAATTCAGATACACCTATTTATTCCAAATCATATCCATATCCTATTAGTCTTAAACAGGAAGTAGAGAAACAAATAAATAAATTATTAGAAGACGGCATCATCACACAATCACGATCCCCATACAATTCCCCAGTATGGGTCGTCCCGAAGAAAGACGTGAAAAAAAATTCAGACTGGTAATCGATTACAGGAAACTGAATACGGTTACAATTGCAGACAGGTACCCGATACCAGAAATAAATGAGGTATTGTCCCAACTAGGAGAAAACCGAGTATTTTCAGTAATCGATTTAAAAAGTGGCTTCCCTCAAATTCCTCTTAAGGAATCTGACGTTGAAAAGACAGCTTTTTCAGTGAACAACGGAAAATATGAGATCACCAGACTTCCCTTTGGCTTGAAGAACGCCCCTGCCATTTCCAACGGACGCTAGACGATATTCTACGAAAATACATAGGCAAAATATGTTATGTATATGTGACCTGGTCTACGGAAAGGGGGCTTAGGTGTCAAAAAATCCAATAAATCAGTTTTCACTTTTTAGTTGATTCGGATGGAAGATGAGATTTTTAACAGCTGTTTCTCAGAAAACTAGTTTTCGCACGTTAGCTCCCTTTTCGTAGACCAGGTCACATATATAGACAACATAATAATATTTAGAAAAGACGAAGAAACACGTTCCCAAAACATAGACACAATTCTCAATACTTTAAATAATGCTAACATGAAAGTACAAATCGATAAATGCGAATTTTTCAAAAAATAGGTCGAGTTCCTAGGATTTGTAGTTTCCTCCGATGGAATCTCTACAAACCCATCAAAAGTACAATCAATAATAAATTTTCCTTACCCTCTTACTCTCAAAAACTTGCGATCTTTCTTATGCTTATCCGGATATTATAGAAGATTAATCAAGGATTATGCCAAGCTCGCAAAGCCACTCACATCCTTACTTCGAGGCGAAGAAGGCAGGATGTCAAAAAACACCTCAAAGAAAACTCACATACATCTGAATGAGGAAGCTAAGGCAGATTTTAATAAAATCAAGGTTGCTTTGACTTCAAAGGACGTCATTTTAAAATACCCTGACTACAAAAAAGAATTTGACCAAACTACAGATGCTTCCAAATACGCAATAGGCGCTGTTTTGGAAAAAATGGTAAACCTATAACATTCATATCAAGGACATTGAGCAAAATCGAGGAGAATTATGCAGTAAACGAAAAGGAAATGCTTGCCATAATTTGGACACTAAATTCCTTTAGAAATTATCTGTATGGCWCGGCAAAAGTAGTAATCCATACGGATCATCAATCTCTCACATACGCTCTGAGCAACAAAAATAACAATTCAAAGTTAAAGCAATACTCGAGGAATATAATTATGAAATTAAATATAAACCCGCAAAATCCAATGTGGTAGCAGATACACTATCCAGACCTTTCGAAATAAATTCCTTATCAGTTGCCACACATTCAGACGAAAGCTCATCTCACAATCTAATTCCAGCTGTAGAGGCACCTATAAATGCTTTTAAAACCAACTTGTATCTCAGTAGAGAGTTATCAGTTCAAAATACCGTTCCAAACGTACCATAGACATATAACCACAAAACCCAATTTTTCTCGGCAAAACCTAATTTCACTTTTAAAACATTACCTAAATCCTTCAGTGATAAATGGCATATTTACCTCTGAAGAGATAATGGGAAAAATACAGGAAATATACTAACTCCATTTTTGTAATTATAAAATCCGATATACCCAAACAAAGGTAGAAGGCATACCAAACGAGGACACACAAACTGAAGAGATACTGAAAGAACACAAACGAGCGCACAGAAATAGCAAATAAAATAAAAAAACAACGCATACAAAAGTTTTACTTTCTTAAGATGAGAGCAAAAATAGCAAATATAATAAAGCAATGCAAAATTTGTAAAGAGAACAAATATGACCGCCGTCCTAATAAACGACAACTACACGAAACCCCAATTCCCGAATATCCTGGCAAAATAGTCTATATAGATTTGTACAATACAGAAAGAACAACTGGTACTCACTGCAGTGGATAAATTCTAGAAATATGCTCAAGTTAGGATAATAGAATCAAAAGCAATAGAAGATATCAGGGAACTATTGCGACAAATAGCTTTCGCTTTCGGTGTACCCAAAACAATAGTTCAATACAACTTATGGTCGAAGATCAACTTGGTATTAGAATTTTTAAAAGCCCCTTACGCGAGCAAAGTTAACGGACAGGTAGAAAGATTTCATTCTACCCTATCTGAAATTATGCGTTGTCTTCAAACTGAACATACCCATCGCTCCTTTCAGGAACTCCTAGACCGCTGCACATGCGAGTATAACTACTCCATACACTCTGTTACAGGGAAACGACCAATAGGGTGGGTCGATTTTACACTTTTTTCGATTCGGGATTTCTAATAGTGCGGAAAAGTTGCCTTAGTACTTCCTGATTCCAATACAACCTTTAGCGCCTGAAATACGCATCTCATGGCAAAATGTATAGAGCAAAAGTTATTTGTCACGTTATTTGCTACCGAAATGGGATACGTGATCATGGCCGTAGGACAAACCGTTCCCGAGATACGAGCGAAAATGCGTCGCGCCACAGCGCAAGGTGAAAATCGGCTTGAGGCCACACTTCTTGACGTTGATTTCGCCGAGTGCTATCACTCACATTCATTCACTTACGCCAAATTACACGTTCGGATAGGTCTCCACACAAATATTTTTTCATCGAGTTCCTCCACTCTTGTCGGTGATTTCGCCGAGTGCTATCACTTATATTCTCTCAACACGTTCGCACTGGTCTCCGCATAAATATTTTTTCATCGAGTTCCTTCACTCTTGTCGTTGATTTCGCCGAGTGCTAATGTCTATATATAAATTTAAATTTAGACAGAAATGTCCTGTGTTTGGCATATATCTGTACAATCTCTATGAGTTCCAGTTACCTACTTACCAGGATGTTCGTATGTAAGTTTGAAAGATTTCGTACAGGGCGACTCCGAGGCGACAACTACGAACGTAGGAGTAAAGAGGTTACAGAAATAGTTGCAAAAAAGTTGACAATACTTTCAAAAAGTCATCTATTCCGATAGTTTCATACACTAGAGTTGTACAAATGCTCACCACAGACCATAAGAAATTTCTGACTCTTAAACAAATGTTTTTAAGGAATCCAAGAGGGTTGAGCTCTAAAAGAGACGACTTTGTCACTTCTGCCGGAAAATTATTTGACATCGCTGCTTGTAAATGCATTTACTTTTCTTCTTGCACTTGTCCAAAGGAAAGGAAAGTTCCTATCAATGAACAACAATTTCTCTTGGACCAGAAGAATTGGTCGCATTGAAGTGTTGATCTACCTGAAACAAAAAAGATTACAAAGAAAAATGAACGTAAAGAAAAGCTTTCAAAACGTCATTCAACATCAACACTTGCCAGAAAAGTATCAGCTAGACCACGTGACCATTCAGATCAGCCAGACTCTCACACAGACGACAACAATGTAGGTGCGTCGCACATGAATTCTTCCAAAAACGATGCTGATGATGAATTTTCTCTTCCATCCTCTAAAACCACTATTAGAAATCCCGAATCGAAAAAAGTCCGGAATCGACCCACCCTAGTATATACTAGTGCATACGGAAAACATCTGTTTTACCGAATTCGTTTTTGCGCTCTTTTCGTCGTGTAAATATATTGCTAAACAAAAATAAACAGAATTACAGTCACCGACTAACCGCGTGCGGACGTTCACTCTTTTCGTGTGTTATCAGTATTCGCTTATTTGTCTGTTTTCGGTATACCGTTTCGTTACTCTGTGACGCTCTCTGTGTATCAATTGGTCTCTTATAAACAAAACAAACAAAAAAAAGAGCGCATAAATAGTTATAACAATCCAGGGGAAAATAGGTTCGCCCGACTTTCCTCTAGTCCCCATACAAAACGAAAAAAAGCCAACAAATCTCAAGAGACTTTCCATGAGCTCCCCTCCATTAACATCTCTAAAAACGACGACCCAAAATACTTAGATCTTAAATAATTAGAAGACAATAAACCACTGTCACGTTTTTCATGCTTTGCAGTGCATAAAGCCATTTTAGGCATTAGCAAAGATGTAAAATCCATTTCAGAATTGCGCGACGGAAGTCTTCTCTTACTAGTTAAAAATAAAAAAACTGCTGAAAAATTCACAAACACGATAACACTTTCGAACATCTGCAAAATTTTAGCCAATTACCATGAACAACTTAACTCCGTAAAAGCCACGATTTTCGCGCCATTTCTTAACCATTTGCCTGAAAAAGAAATTATTGAAGGCCTTGAAGATTATGGAGTAAGTGCAGTGTATACATTCCAGAAGAAACTTGAAGGTGCCATAGTCCCAACAGGTGCAATGCTCCTAACTTTTGATGCCTACAAGCTACCTGACGAAATTGATGTAGCCTGGCGAAAAATTTCAGTCCGTCCTTACTATCCCAATCCGATGCGCTGCAAAACCTGTCAAAAGCTCGGACACACAATAAAAAAATGCAAAGGCCTTCCTACATGCGTCAACTGCAGTCTCCCCCCTCACAATGACAGCAAATGCTCAAGAACCATGTGTGTGAATTGCTCAGGCGAACACCCTTCCTCCGCAAACACTTGTCCCAAGTTTATACAGGCTAAAGAAATTTTAAAAATAAAAACCATCGACAAATGCAGCATGCGTGAAGCAGCAACTAAATACAGATCTCAGCACTCCTCCACCTCTTCTTTTACACCCTTTTCAACAATAATTTCTCCACCTGCACAAATAACCACTCCAAGCATTCCCACTTCAGCCTCCACAACATCGAAACCGTCCGAAAACGACAAAACAAAAAATTCACCTCAAGCTTCAAAAAAAAACTCCACCTCTTCAAATAACACTCCAACTAACACTAGCTTACCAAACTCCAACAAATCTATCGCCTATTCATGGGCTTACAGCACGACCACGCCAACAAACAACAAAACTTCAATCACCAATTCACCTTTTAATTCTACTTTGACCAAACCCTTGTCTCTCACCAATTCTTCAACAATGAACGCCACCTCAAGTAACAATTATACCTTCCCCTCGCCCAGAAATAACGACTGTGGTGGTCCAATGCTGCCCGACACAGTACAAGCTGAGCCAAAGAGCATTGCTGATCATAACAGTGATTTCGAAATGTAATGCATCTCTCACTGCATGTGGCTACAAGCGCTCTGCTCACAGAGTGTCAAAAGCAGTTACATGCGTATTTGTATACATATATTCGTTCTCACCACAACTTTTCGTTTTACCTCCATATCATCTGCTATTCATCGATCAATTTCTATTCATCTATTCATGTTATCAATTTTGCAATGGAATATGAATGGTTACGTCAATAACTATCACGAACTTGAAATTCGGATTAAATACTATTTCCCATCCATCATTCTTTTAACCGAAACTCACTTATCCCAAAACCAAACTGCCTACACTCCCAAAAATTACATAGGGCATTTCTACAATCTACCTCAAATCACTAGTAAAAAGGAAGGAATTGCAATTTCTCAGCACTAGCGATCGTCATCAATATATTGGCTGTTTGCATGTACATTCCCCCCAAAGATACTTTTTCTACATCTGATATTTCACAACTTCTGAACCAATTCAGTACGCAATGCATCATTGGAGGCGACTTCAACGCCTGGAGTACTATCTGGGGATCTGATTACACAAACTCTAGAGGACAAAAAATTGAATTATATCAGTAAATAATGGTGCTCCCACCCACTTTTCGACTCACCACACCTTTTCTACAGTTGGCATTACACTTTGTTCCGCAACTCTAGCCTCAAACTGCCAGTGGAAAGTCCTTAACTCATTGCATGGAAGCGACCACTTCCCTATCCTTACCCAAATAAACTCAGTCTGCAACCAATCCTTGGTAAAATTCACACCCAGATTTAAAACTAACCAAGCCGACTGGAAGAAATTCGGTCAAATGTGCGAAGAAATCAGTGCAGCCTCTCCAATTGCTAATAACATAAGCCAAGAAGCAGCTAAAATCTTAAGAGTTATACGATCCGCAGCTCACCTCACCATACCACAAACTAAACTAAATAGATCCAATAAAACCGTTCCTTGGTGGAGCTCCGAACTATCCACACTCCAAGTTTCCAAGCAGAACTTGTGGCACCAATATAAAACCGTTCGCTCAACAGAAAATCTATTGAGATACAAAAAAGCAAACGCACAATTTAAGCGAAAGGCCAAATTAGCAAAGCGCAAAGCATTTGAAGAACTCACCTCCAGCATAAACCCATCAACAAAAACTAAAAAAATATGGAATGACATACGAATACTTACTCGCTCCCCAAGACAAATGTCCTTTACGTACATTAATTCCGCTAGTGGACCACTCTCTGACCCACATGCTATTGCCAACAATTTTGCTTCTCAGTTCTCACTTTCCTCCTCCGATACATCCTTTTCAAACACTTTCCGCAACTTAAAAGCAAGACGACTAAACCAGGAACCACCAATCTCTTACCCTTTATCAATGGCAGCCAAGCAACTTGAGTCCAAAATCCTCCCATCAGAACTTGAATTTGCCCTCTCCTCAGTCAAAGAAAGTTCACCAGGCCTGGACAAGATTACATATCCCATAATTCAAAACCTGCCAAACTCAGTCAGGAGCAGACTACTCAAGCTTTACAATTGCATTTTTGATAGTGGACCCTACCCACAATTTTGGAAAACTGCATGTATTGTTCCAATACTAAAACCCAGCAAACCCCCTTCAGAGGTAAACAGTTATAGACCAATTTCGCTTCTATCATGTCTTGGAAAATTATTAGAAAAAATTATTGTCAATCGCTTAGCGTGGTATGCTGAAGTGAAAAACCTTATAAGCCCTAATCAAGTTGCATACAGAAAGGGATTTGGCACCAGGGATGCACTCCTACATCTAGACTACTTTATTTCAAACGCTTTATCCTCCAAAAACCACGTGTCTTTATTAGCGATAGACTTTCAAAAAGCATTCGATCGAATCGGCATACACATAGTTTTGTAACAACTTGACGCTTGGAAAGTGGGCCAGAAAATTAAAAAATTTGTTAAAAATTTTCTCCAGCATAGAGTCAAATAAACGGATTTCTGTCCAACAGTGTTCCTTTAGAATGGCACCCCGCAAGGTTCACCCTTATCTGCATTTCTTTTCATAATCGCGTTTGATGAAATTGTTCTCCGAACAACAAATATCCGCCACATCCAATGTCAACTCTACGCCGATGATGTAGTCTTCTACACAAAATGTAACAATCTAGCTCAAGTCACTCAAATTTTCGAAAATGTCCTAGCAGAGTTAACTTCATGGTCCCTGACTGCTGGTACCACAATATCAATAGAAAAAAAAAAAAATTTTACACGTTTGCAAAAAAGTGAACTGCTCTAATCTAACTAACTTCTGTACTAACCTTAATATTAGCGTTGTTAATGAACTTAAAGTTTTAGGATTAATAATAGACTCTAAATATAGCTCATCACATTGTAAATATGTTAGAGACTGTCTTGTGACAAGATTAAATATAATAAAATATCTAACATCTAAGAAAAGCCATATTCACCCGCCCACTCTTGTCAACGCTACCAGAGCCTTAATACTCTCCAAAGTTGAATACGCACTACCACTCTACAGAAACTGTCCAGCATATGTAATCAACAAAATATCCACGCCTTATCACGGAGCAATACGGAGAAGCATAAGAGCATTCCCTACGACACCCCTAAAAAACCTCTTTGCAGAAACTGGCTTGACTACAATCGCTGAAAGAACAATCGATAGCTGTCGTCGTTTACTCCCTAAACTGCTATTTACTCCAAACAATCTTTTAAAAAGAGACGTAAAAAACGCGATGTCAAGAAAACGGGAGCCAAGATTCTTGCCAGCAATCAGTCGACCACTGGAATTCCTTAAACACCTTCAGATACCGCATACTTCAAGGCCTAGAGAATCCACTATCCGCCCACAGTGGTTGATTAACAATATTCCTCACACAACTAAAACGCTCCAATTTCCAAAAACAAATACACCACAAGAGAAATACAGAGCAATTTATGCGAAAGAAAAGCACTTTTACAGCCAAAATGGATGGAACTTCTTATTTACGGATGACTCTAAGTCCCGCGACAACACATCATTTGCAGTAACAAAAGAAAATTGAGAAATTATTCGGCACGGCCTACTCCACCCAATTTGCTCCGTGTTTACTGCTCAAGTCTCCGCTGTTCTCGAAGCCATCACATATGCTAAGCTTCACCGAGGCAAGTTCATTATTTGCACCGACAGTAACTCATGCCTTGACGCCATCGAATGCCCCTTCAATGGTCAAAATGAGGTAGTCGCGATACGCAACACTTTAATAGCCACACCTCGAAAAATCAAACTAATGTGGATACCAGGTCTCACAGGAATCATTGGCAACAAAAACGCTGACGCCGCTGCGAAAAACGTTGCAAAAACACCATCCATAATGTTTAACTATATGTCTAAAAAAGACATTTTGACTGAAGTCGCAAACGAAAGACGCCAGACTCAATTTAGCGATTGGAACACCTATGCTCATCACTACTCCGCTATCAATCAGAGCAGAAAGAAAGGAACTATCGCTGCCGACATAGCTCTCTCAACAATTAATAGGAACAACTTTGTCAGGTCAAAAAGACTCTGTACAAACTGCTTGACCTTAATAATTGCAAAAGCTCAAACGCAGCACAGCCAAACACAAAGTGGACTAGTTACCACCACATCAACTCAAGTTGACAAAAAATCAAACAAATGCCTTAATTCACAATTAAGTAAACTTCAAGAGATAGGGAAACTTCCCCGAATATTAAACAAAACTAAAGAAGATCAGTATTATGAGGACTGTTCTAAAGGCACAACTACTCGATCAAATAAATCGACCAATAATACACTATGGAACTACTCAAAATTAACGCACCTACACTTTCAAAAGTCAATGGCCCCTCTTATCGCATCTATTCAAGTGCGCCTCATATGAGTAACTTAAGGGAATCAGCTGCAAATTAAATTTGAAGAATTCTCTTCTCTACGAATCAAATCCGTTCTCCATTCCAAATATAAAGAGAATTTCAATATGACCTGTTCATACATATTGAAGTTACTTATTTCAAACACCAATTCCCGACGAAATACATTGAACATCATATACGTAATACTAGGCAAAAAATTTGCCTAGGGGGCCCAGTATTTTTAAATGATTTAAGCATCTCCCCGCATGTATACCCCACTCTACCTGGGAAAATCTGGCGCACCCTAGCAAGACAGCTTAATACACCACATCCGATGGCACCATACACTTACATCACCCAAACTCACCACACCTTCACTGGGAATTCAATTCGACACAATTCGTTCTAAGCTCATCGCACGTCAACATTCACATATATGTACGTTTAAAATTCGATTATATCCGGATTCGGGAAAACTCGATCGCCGACACCATCAAATCATCTAAGTCGTTGGAGTCTAGCCGATATTTAGTTTAATAACTTTATTAAATATTTAGTTGCTGTGTGTAAAATATCAATTTTTTGTTATAAATAAAATTGTTACCAAAAGAAAAAGGGTATATACAGACATCGCCTTTTTAACTAAAGCATGACGAGTGCTATCGATATAATGTGTATTAATTTAATCAAAAACTTTACAAACGAACGAATACATACAACACCATTTAGCTCTTGAAATAAAATATAAAATAAAAATTATTAAAGAGGAAAAATTAATATAGATTACGCAATTCATTGGGCAAAGGCCCTCATATTAAATTCATATATTTGTACTGAGAATGCGCGAATAATTAAAAGACTAATTGCCTGTCATGGGAGCGAGAATATAATATTCCGATAATTTAAAACCACGTCCGTTCGAATTCACGTTCACTTTGCAAGAGAGAGTTCTTTATTTCTTAATCTAATTGCTAAGCCTAAATCTTAAAACTAACGGCTTAAACTAGTGTTAATATAAATATGTATTAAAAAGGGGTAAGTATAATCATTCTCAACTTTCATTAAATATTGTAAGAGATTATGGCAAGTATTAAGGTAAGTAATAGATTGGTATTATGAATGCATTATTAAGGTAAGTATTTGTACAATTCAATATTTATAAATTCAATTTTATCATTCATTTTAATAATTTAATTTTTCATCACTTATTTAGTTTTAGATTTACAAAGATGCCGCTTGGCGCAACATCGGCCACCTTGACAGGATCAGGTTCCTTCAACGTCCATTGGAGTAAGGCTAATTTGATGCGGTGGTGTGTCGTCTTCGTGTACGAGGACGAGGTCGCCGGGCTGCATATTGCGTTTGGGATGCAGCCACTTGTTGCGCTCCTGAAGGCCCGTGAGGTATGTTTTGGACCACTGTCGCCAAAACTGTTGTTTGAGAGAGCAAACAAATTGCCATCTCTCGCAGCAACGAATTGGGTCCACTGACACCTGCTCTGGAGGTAATGCTCGCAGGGAGCACCCTATCAGTAAATGCGCTGGGGTTAGTGTCTCGCCGTCGTTAGGTTCCTGGCTCAACGGTGTTAGGAGTGAGAGTTGAGGATGGCCTCCACTTCTGCCAGTAGTGTTGACAGTTCCTCTGCAGCCAGTAGCGCGTTGCCGATGTGATGCTTGGCGGAATTCACCGCGACTTCCCATCACCCGCCGAAGTGCGGCGCTCTCGGTGGTATAAAGGTGAAGCTGAATCCTTCTTCTGCGGCGAATCCCTTCAGCTCCGTTGCCTGGGCAGGAAACTCCTCCTTCAGCTCGCGCAGCTTGCGATCGGTCCGACGAAGTTGGCTACGTTGTCGCTGAACATCTTCTGGGGCATTCCTCAGCGACCAATGAACCTTTTTAGGGCGAAAAAAAATGAATTAGTTGACAGGTCTGACACTAATTCTAGATGTACTGCTTTGGAAGTAAAGCAAACGAAAACTGGAATATAAGTTTTCACGGTCGGTCGATCGCGTATTTTCAAAGTTGTGGATATCGGACCATAAAAATCTACGCCACATATAAGAAAGGCCGTAGGGCTCGAAGTCTTTCGACTGGCAAATTTCCCATTATTTGGTTTTGCAACTTCGGCTTGTAATAAAAACAATGTATACAGTTTCTCACGGTTCTACTGCAAGTTTCTCGGGAATTAATTATCCATATGCGTTCTCGAAGAAGCGCAACCAACGCTTTAGTCCCAGCGTGGTGATTTCGAATATGCAGGAACCGTAAATACGTTATAATGAAGTGCGAACTTTTATTTAATAAAAGCGGAAATTTGACATCGTATGGGAGAGGTGCATTTAATAGGCGACTTCCTACTCGGATTAATTTAAATGACAGCGATGTATCCGAGTACTCATGCAAAAACGGGTTGAGTTTAAGCAAGTTTTGGTAGGGTGGTATCTTTATGCAATTTTTGAATAACATCCGAAAATTCTAAATGTTGGACCACCTGTGCAATTTTTAGAAAACTCAAGTTTATCTCTTCTGAAGTCAGATCCTGTCCCATGGAGGATTTTGATGGTCGTCTTATCCATCGTAATATGTATGCCACAGCACGAAGCAATTTCTTATGAGAAGAAAATTTTTCAATAAGGTGCAATATTGAATTTTTCTCAGTAGTTAATTAGTGTAAACGTATTTTTCTTCTTCTCTAATGCTTCGTCTTCTGGTGAGAGCTGGAAGTGGTTATTAATTGGCCACAATGCAGGGTCTTCTAAGAGGAACTGTGGACCGCCAAACCATATCGAATTATTCAATTCGTCCACGTTAAAACCCCGAGACACTTGATCCGCAGGATTTTGTTTCGTTGACACATGTCGCCAATGTACTCTGTCAGTCAACTCTTCAATTTCGGACACTCTGTTTTCGACGAAGGTTTGTAGTGAGGATGGATGTGTTATTAGGTAAAAAAAATAAAAATTAGGGTGGTTCGAAAAATATTACGTAAAGGTGAATCCGGCCGAGTTTAATATTTGAATTAATCTCTCAAAAGATCTAGCTACTCAAAATTTTTAGACCCTGTTAATAAATCATCAACAAAAAAGTCTCTTTTGATGGCCAATGAACCGAGTGGATATTTCATTGCATTGGCATCACTGAGCATTTGCAAACACCGTGTTGCGAGAAATGGAGCAGACGGATGCTCTCTCCACACAATAAGTTGACAATTTCTGTCTTCTTCATGCATAATTATTTGGCGGTACATTTTARTAATGTCCGCTGTTAGTGCATACTTATGTAAGCGAAAACGAAGAAGAGTTGAGTATAACTCTTTTTGAATGGTTGGACCTACCATCAAAAGTTCATTCAACGCTATTTGAGTTGAAGACCGACTCGACGCATCAAAGTCAACACGTAATTTGGTTGTTGTGCTCTCGGGCCTTAAAACACATTGATGCTAAATGAAGTGGTGTGGCTCACTCACCGCCGAACTGCGGTTTCATAGCAGTGACCGAGTAACTTACGGTCAGCTTAAAAGGCATTCTGACTTGAAGCCGTCCTGAAGGCAATACTTGAGTTGTATTTACGAAAATTTTTTCACACTCTTGTTGCTCTTGTGTGAATTTAATGCCATTAAAATCTGAAGGTAATTCTTCTAAAGCCCCAAATTTTTGGACTACTGAATCTATTGACATAAAGTCTTCTTTAGATTGGCATAATGTGCTATGTAATCTGGGAGCAGAACTTATATTACTGGCGTGTTTGCCAGATACAATCCATCCTAAAAGGGTTTTCTGAAAAGTTTGTTGGTTGGGACCATTTTTAATTTGACCAACAGCTAAAAGATCGAAAAATGTTTCAGCACCCAATACTTTTTTAGATTTGTAGAAGTCTGGATTCGCCAATTCAATATTGTGCGGAATTTTCCAACCACTAACATTTATGTTATGGTCTGGATGATTTGCCGAAATGCATCGCATTACCCAGAATTCCGCCAAAAATGCATAATTATTTAACCGCGACTTGACAAACGCGCTTAGTTTTGACCCCACTTTTGTATTGGAATTGCCAATTTCAATTACGCTTAATGTTTTGTGCTGACGTCGAATCCGCAACTTTTGTGCCAAGTCCTCCGTCATAAAATTGACCTGGGAGCCTGAATCCAGTAAGGCTCTCGCAGGCAGGTAATCTCCACAGCTAGTCCGCACTAAAATTACTGCTGTAGCCAACATTACCCAATCCGGCATACGCGCCGTATCCATGTCATGTGTGGTGGATGGTTGCGGATGAGGTGCAGCGGGGAAGGACACTGAATACTGGTGCAACAGCGAGTGATGGGATCAATTGCATATCCGGCAACGATCCGCTCTGCATTTAGAAACGGTATGTCCCTTACGCAAGCAATTTATGCATAAGGGTACCGCATTGACGAACTCGAATCTCTGTTGCACCGGTAGAGCCTTGAAAGTAGGGCAGTTAGATGGTGATCCCTCGAGTTGCACTGTTGGAAACTAGGCTGTCTTGTGTTTGCAGCAACTAGCGCCGATTTGGTCCTATCAATTTGTTGCTGCTTCCCATGATTCGTACTGCCTGTTGGTATGGGATTCGTCCTTAATTGTGATGCTCCTTCCGCTGATAACTGCTGGAATCTTCGATTTAGGGTGGCTTCACATTCCTTCCACAGTGGCAGCTTGTCATAATCCAGATGTTCTTCCCATTTGGATCGGGTGGCAGGATCAACCTTTGTCATTACAATGTGTATAATAATGGCGTTTGTTATATGTTTCTCATCGCCCAGCGATAGCAATGAGTCATACACCGCTGAGACTTCGTCAATCATTGATCGCAATGAAGGAGCGGATTGCTTTGGGATTATTGGCAGCTCAAAAAGTTTAGATATTGTATTGAAAAATATCAAGCATTTATTGTCATAAACTTTTTTGAGACTTGCCAACGCTTTCGGGTAATTTTCATCCGACATCTGAAAAGCTTTGACTGTTCCGAAGGCCTCTCCAGATAGACAATTAACCAAATGGTTAAATTTTTCAATATCTGGAATATTTGGATCGTTATGAACCAAGCTCTCGAACAAACTCATAAAATTTTTGAATTCGGCAAATTCATTTTAGGGAGCCTTGAGCTGTGAGAAGCTGCAAAAGATGTTTCGGCAAGCGAAGTTTTATTTTTCGCTAAAATTGACTTAATTATAGATTTCGTTTCAACGATTATGTCCTCTAACTCCCCTCTGGTCATGTCGTCCTCATCATCTTCTTCTATCTTTGATTGGCACTTCATTAATTTTTCACTATCTGAATTTAATATATCGAGACGACATTCCAATTCTATTGGATCTAAAGACATAGTCTTTTCGAGAAGGCCCGTTTTAATGCGCAAAATACTACTTTTCGCAACCGTTCTTTGACGTCTTAACGATTTTAAGTCCAACAACTACTTACTTAGAGACAGGCTTGCGAGAGTTTTCTTTGGCTTGCTCATTTTGCCTTATATAAGGCGACATATATATTGAGAATCGACAACGAAAACGAAAAAATATATAAATCGATTTCCAAAATATACGAAAGCCAAACCAATAAAGTATGAGAAATGAAAAATAGCATTAAAGGTTGGCAACAAATATATTTGGAATCGGTAACGAAAACGAGAAAGGATAATATTGATTCCCAAGTGCCGAAAGCCAAATTAAAAAAAAAGAGCAATAGCACAATAAGTAATTTAATCGGAAAATGTCCGAACGAAAATCGACAAAAATTGCGAAAAATCGACCGATAATTGTAAAAATGTATCGACAAAATTGGGAAAAATATAATAATTTAATTTTGTAATTAAGAAATTTTCACCTTTGTTTTCAAATAAAGGGCTACCGCAAAATCCCAAAATCCCTTATTCACTTTGACTTCGTACGTATATGTAGAAGTATGTATTAATACAATTATATGCATATGTATGTGTATGTACAATACATACAATACAATATAACAAATCAATATAATATAAAGTGAAAAGGGAGAGCCAAAAACTGAAAGTGCACTTGTTTTGTTGTAGTTTTCTTTTTTTTTGCACTGCTTTCAGTAATTCGGACTCGTTACCTGTTGCGTCGGCTGTTTGCCGGCGCTTACGTCCCTTTGGCACAGGATGCAGCGGCAGCTCGTTCCCACGACGGCAGCGGATTGATGGCAGCAGCGGTTTGATGGCAGCGACGTTGGGGCAGCAGCGTATTGATTTCAGCAGCGTTGTGTCAGTAGCTTAGTGATGGCAGCGATGTGATGATGGCAGCGACGTTGTGTCAGAAGCTTAGTGATGGCAGCGAAGTGATGGCGTTGATGTAGCAAAATTGGACACTTAGCGGCACTATATAGTTACGGGGTTTTGTAGCGGCACTGGAAGCGGTAAGTATTAGTGRTACTTCACTCTTACGGCTTAAGAAGCGGTATTTTGTCGCCGTAGTTTTTAACGGCACTTCACGGTTAACTTATTTTGTCATACGGCACTTTTACACAATGTAAATTTTTTTTTTTTTGTCACTTTTAGCCGAGACTATTTCGGACCCCTTGGTGTTACTAACGTGAAACTCACTGTATAGCACCTTCTCCATGTCACGTATATATGTATATATTTTTATATGTAGGTATTTCGATTTATCACTTATTTAGTTTCTTTTGGAAGATTTGCCGCTGTTCATATCACTTCACTATTGAATGTACATACATATGTACATATAAAAAAACGTATTTAAATTCTCTTTTTACGCTTATCTAGGGATCACCGCACTTAAAAGAAACACCTCCACTTTTAACGTTTTATATATGTAAGTATATAAGTAACACTTTTTTTGGTATATGTATATCTCTATGTATGTATATTAATCACTTTCACGTTTTATTTAGGGATAACTTTAGCGCTTGGTTTTTTGTTTTGTATTTTATACTTCTGCAGTACACCACTTAGTCACTGTCTCTATATATTTAGGCTATGTATGTATATACATAGACCGATATTTTTGTATTTGAGTTTTATATATATATTTTTTTTCTTATTGATTTGTTTTTTTTTTAGGTTTAATTTTTTTCCACTTCACTTGTCGAAAGGCCGGAAATGAAACGAATTGACAGGCAATTGGCACGAAAATAGTTAATAAACGAAAAAGCTCACGCACTTAGTCCCTGCTCGAGCGCCATGAAAAATCTCTAGTGTTTTTGAGATGCGAAAAAATATGTACTGGGAAAGCGCGAATAATTAAAAGCCTAATTGCCTGTCATGGGAGCGAGAATATAATATTCCGATAAATTAAAACCACGTCCGTTCGAATTCACTTTGCAAGAGAGAGTTCTTTATTTCTTAATCTAATTGCTAAGCCTAAATCTTAAAACTGACGACTTAAACTAGTGGTAATATAAATAACTATTAAAAAGGGGTAAGTATAAACATTCTCAACTTTCATTAAATATTGTAAGAGATTATGGTAAGTATTAAGGTAAGTAATAGATTGGTATTATGAATGCATTATTAAGGTAAGTATTACTTTGTACAATTCAATATTTATAAATTCTATTTCATCATTCATTATAATAATTTAATTTTTCATCACTTATTTAGTTTTAGATTTACAAAGATGTCGCTTGGCGCAACAGTCGGAATACGCATAACAAATGAGGATATTTGAGACTCAATTTTACTAAAACCAATAAAAATGAGGAAAAATATTAATAAAATCCCCTATGAGGATACAGTTACTTGTAATAATAACAAAGTTTTTGGCGTTAAGAATAAATGTAAGGAACATAATAATATAAGAATTTGTAGTCGTAGAAATTTAATAGATATTAGTAACACTACTTGTGTCCCTCGACTACTTCGCAGCGAACCAGCGGAATGCACTATAATAAACAATCAACATCAGCATCCCATCAGTAGAGAATATCTCACCTGGCATCATACTACTAAATCAGTACAATGGCACAATAGGGATCGACAACCAAAAGATAAATCTTACTGGATCGTACGCAGTACAATATCACAATTCTACAGTTAGCATTGACGAAGAAAGATATACCTTTAGCTAAACGTTAAGCACCAAACCACTACCCGCAATTCGGCAACCAAATCTCCCTTCAAATAGGGAAGAAGAAATCCTAAGTTTGGAAATGTTGAAAGAACTCCACATGAACAACACCAAACACCTAAAAGCACTACATATAATACACAGCGTTGCTTTAATCACGAATTTATCTCTTTCAATCATCAGTCTGATAATCGTAGCGGTAATAGTCACGCATTAGTTGTAAGGGAGCTTTTCAAAAGCAAACTCTTAGAAGGGTCAAGTTATAACGTAAACATAAACGTGAGTGACCGTAAAGAGTTCACAACATCCGAAACACCACAGTTGACAGAGTCAATAATGCTAGTAAGCTAAATGCAGTAACCCAGTAGAACAAACGGGGACGTTTGTTTTTGGGGGAGGAGAAGTTAACACCAGAAATGTTGCCAATAAACCAATAACCGCCGACGTCAACTATCTCCCAATAGAAAGTATTCCAGACTTTTAGTCAGCAGAAACAAATTATTGGGAACAACATTCGTCATGCGGCGCATAAGCGAACGTTAACCAAAAGTGCTGACTCAAGTAGATTTAAGCAATATTAAGAATATGTTTCATTGTAAATTAGTTAGTTGTCAATTTGGATTCAACCAATAAAGGTCGTTTGACCATAAAATTTATTTATTTTTTTTCAACTTTATAATCAATAGGTCGTTAATTAACATATTTTCATACATTCGTAATAAGTGCCGCACGCATCTTTCGCATCTCCGTTGTCACGGTCAACCAATGGCCGAAGCTCTCGTATTGTCAAGGAGTCATCACAACATTGTGTTGTTGTTAGAAAATCTGAGCTGTACCGAAAGAAACTAACAGACGATCGCCGATTGTTACCGCTTCCCTTGCCGCTGTAACAGCTTCGCCTACAAACTAGCGTAAATATGTATGAGCTTGCATACATATCGAGGCTGATTTTTGCGAGCCACGGAAAAATATTTTAGAATTGACAAATATTGTAAATTGACAACAGCTATATTGCCACTTTTCTCACTTCTTTCTTAGAACAAACACCAAAAAGATGCTTAATTTATGATTTTTAGCTTTTGCCATTGTCGTGAAAAGACGCTTGTAGGCAAAGGCATGCTCGGGGAGATGTTATGGCGTTTGTTTTTATGAATGAAGCGAGGTCGCTTGTGGAATTTGCGCCTGCGTTTATGAATGAAATCGTTTTTGTTGAAAATTTACTACATTTGGGCTTCGCCAATTYGGCTGCCATATTGACTTGGCATGCTTATGCTATTTGAGACAGTTGTTGTTTTTGTAGAACAATGTTTCAATTTTTTGTTTTTTACATATTCACATGTGTACGCATATTAACTTTCCTGCGTGGGAAGTATTGAAAAAAAATGTTTTTCCGCTACGCGTGGTAGAAATGAAACACAACGTGTTGGTTTGAGTCGGTACTCCGGTGCTCGCTGGTCACCTTCTGAATACCTTCTGATCTTTATTAGTCAATTCACTTATATTTATATTTTTACAATTATTACTAAAGATGCTTTGGCATTACGTTAAGTGATGAAATGCCAGAGCATTGAATGTCCAATTATTCTCATTATCAAAACAAATAAGGGAATATTGAATTATGAATTGAATAATTGAATAAAAAAAAAACAAATGAAGTATTAATTTCTTATTAATTAAAGTATTCTGCTGACCAAGCAGTAATACTGTGGGAAGACACAATTTGTTTACATTTGTCTTAAAGTGTCTGTGTGGCTGCTGTCGGTAACTCCCCCCTCTATAAAATGAATCGTGACCGATTCACTATCATTTTCTGATATATTGTAAATTTTTTCTAAAATAGCGTTATATGACAATTTGGGAATTTTAGTTCTTTGTTTTGCTTATTAGTTTTGTATGATTTTTTAAAAATGTTATAGATTATATATATTATTATTAATAGTACAAGTATTACAATCATGTACCAGAAAAGTGAATGATTTTTAAATTCTTTGATTCGTTATATTCTACAATTTCAAAGTTATTAATATGATTGTTTTTTAAGTATTTCCTAATTTTACAATCAATATTTTCATAAATTATATTATCAATGTTGGTATAGTTTTCAAATGATACAATGTAAA
This sequence comes from Bactrocera latifrons, assembly GCF_001853355.1. Classification (NCBI taxonomy): domain Eukaryota; kingdom Metazoa; phylum Arthropoda; class Insecta; order Diptera; family Tephritidae; genus Bactrocera; species Bactrocera latifrons. The sequence continues at coordinate 179,871 of NW_017536978.1, read as the reverse complement.
CTCCATTTATGGCAGAGTCATCTACAGTATGATTTCCAGAGACTAATATTGCTCCTTCCTTAATTATATCTGCATCTTTATGTTTTTCTTTAATTTTTTCACATTTTCCTTTTTTATTGGACAAAATATCTGATAGGCAAGTATTTTAATTATTAATTTTACAATAAGTATTTATCATTTCTTTTTTGCAGTTTTTTATATTTATATATTATTTTTGGCATTTCGCAATTTCATTGTCAATTATTAATTTACCATCTTTATGTGTAATTGCTCTTACTTCATAATATTTGCAATCATACATAATTTTTGGGTATTTAATATATATAACTATTACATCTTTATTTGTACTATTTTCAAATATGATATATCTATTTAATCAGTTATTGTCAATCGTCCATGTTCATTTTTAATTTTGTCTAAATTAAAAATTGTCGGGTTTAAAATTCCCATTTTTCCTATAGCTATTGTATTAATCATATTTTGTAATTCAGTTATTAGGAACTGATTTTTTCGTTTCGTTAGAATTTTAATATCTGAGTTTTCATTAATATTATTAATTGTTTCAGTTAATTGGTTAATTATTTCAAAAATTTTAGAATTTGTAATGTATTGTTTATTATTATTTTCAATTAATTCATTTAACTTATTATTTAATAACACTAGGTCGTCATGGTCTGGTGTTCCTGCTATCCACTTCCATAGTGCACTTATTTCATTTATTCCTCTCCTATATCTTGTATCCTTAATTTGTAGTTGTTCCAATAAAGTTTCTATGAGTTCCACTTCTGGATTTGTGTCTAAGTTCTCTAAAGTATGTTAAATTGGTGGTGTGGAAAATATCTCCGTAGTCATAATGCAAAGCTACATCTCCGTCTTCTAATAATACGTAATCTTCTCTTGTGTAGTCCACAATGTCTGTCATTGTGTTAGTAATTAATCTGAAAATAATAACGGTATCATCCTCCAAAAATATATAATCAAGATTTAATATTATCTTTATGTACTATTCTATTTCTTTAGTTAATTCTAACTTTATTCCCTAAGTAATCTTTTACTACCTGTTTCTTCTATCTAGGATTTAGTTTATTTCTCTCTCCTGTAATATTTTCTCCGCATAAATATGTTTTATTAATTCTATATTTATTATGTCTTTCTAGCATCTTAATTTGTGCTGATAAAAGTTTGTCTGGTAAAATATCATCAGAGACTTTATTATAAAGTACTTCAAATGGTTTGTCATTAGTTACCGAATGTATAGTTTTATTATATTGTTGGGCAGCTCTAAATATTGATTCTGAAAAGCTTATTAAATTATATTCTTGTTTAATACACCGCGAAATTTCAATTATTGTTGAATGTACCCTCTCAATTTGACCATTCGTGGTACCATGATTTGGGTTACAAAAAAAATTCTATTTGAAGTCTCTGCATCAAGGACTTAAATTGTAGCGTAGTGAATCCTGGTTCATTATCAATTGTTAACTTCTTTATATTAGGTAAACTTTGTAATATTTCTAACATTTTATCTTCTAAATTAATCTTATCTTCGATTTGCTTAATAACCAATAATTAGGAATAGCCATCTATACACGCAATGAATTTTAAACTCCTTCCTCTGTTGGTATTGGGAGCTCTCCAATTGGTATTTTTCTAGGACGTCTATCATATTTGTTTTTATTACATGTGTCTCAATTCCTTACATATTCTTTGAATTGTTTTCTCATTTCAGGCCAAAAATATTTTTTGCAAATTTGATCCAAATTTTCTTGGTAACTTCTATGTGATCGTGTATGTGTTTAGATAGCTTAATTTGATGCGTCCGTTGTTAATATAAATGTTTTGTTGAAATTTGGTTGAATTAATTCAACTTGATCTACTAATATAGACTTTAATTTCTCAATTGCCAAAAGTCCTTCTTTTTCCAGTCTAATTTTAATTTTTTTTAGACATATGTTGTGAAACTCTTCCGTTTTCATCTGATATATGTATTGTTAATGGTTTTGCTATTTTAACATAATTTTTAATAAACTTCCTGTAATATCCAATCATTCCTAAGAGACTTCGCAGCTGTCGTAGAGTTGTTGCCACCGGAAAATTTAAAATTGTTTCAACTTTTTTTGGATCTGTCTTTATAACATTATTTGCAACAATATATCCCAAAAATTCTACTTCCTCTTGGTAGAATTTAGATTTTTGAAATGAAATTTTCATATTTGCATTTTTAGTACTTCTATTATTATTCTTAAATGTTTTTTATGTTCGCCGAAGCTTTTTGAAAATACGATTATATCGTCAATATAAACGTGACAAAATTTTCCAATAAAGTCCTTTAAAACAAATGGCATTCTTAAAAATTCGTATTTTCCGTTATTTACTGAAAATGCAGTTTTTTCAATATCGTGTTCTTTAATAAAGATCTGGTGAAAGCCTGATTCCAGATCTAATGTGGAAAAATATTTCGAACTTCCTAAATTTAAAAGTATTATATTGCTATCCGGAATTGGATATTTATCTGATTTCTTTACTTCATTTAATTTTTTATAATCAATTACCATTCGTAATTTCGGCGTACCGTCTTCACTTACATATTTTTTTGGTACAACCCAAATTGGTGAATTATATGCGCTCTTACTTGGCCTTATTATTTTATCTTCCGTCATTTTTTTTACCTCTTCGTTTATGAAGGAATTAGCAGAAAGGGGATATGGGTATTATTTACTCCATATAGGAGTTTCAACAATTGTCGTTATTTCCGCTTTTATATCCGTTCGAAACGGCAAATTCATATCTATTGAAGAATGTATTTGATATATTTCCATTCTAATTTCTTCTCTTAAATCTTCAATTTCATCTTCGATTATGTCGGTATTTCCTTCGACGAGCGTTGTAGAACTTCTTTGTTCCACAATATTATTTAACTTTTTATATTTGCCGGTATTTCCGCCGGCTGACGCTGTTTGTTCCACAATATATATTTATACCCTGAACAGGGTATATTAAGTTTGTCACAATGTTTGTAACACCCACAATTAAGCGTTGGAGACCCTATAAAGTCGAGTCGATTTACCCATGTCCGTCTGTCTGTCTGTCCGTCCGTCCGTCCGTCCGTCCGTCTGTATATATACGAACTAGTCCCGCAGTTTTTAAGTTATCCTTTTGAAATTTTCCCTTCAAGAAGCTGCTCATTTGTCGAAGCGGCCAATATCGGACCACTATAACATTTAGCTGCCATATAAACTAAACGATCGGAGTTAAGGGCTTGTATGGCAAACTCTCGCATTTGACGATGTATCTTCACCAAATTTGGTACAGATTATTTTCTAGGGAAACAATGTAATCTCCGCAGAAATTGTTCAGATCGGTTAACTATAGCATATAGCTACCATACAAACTGAGCGATCGGAGTTAAGGGCCTGTATGGCAAACTTTCGCATTTGACGATGTATCTTCACCAAGTTTGGTATAGATTATTTTCTAGGGAAACAATGTAATCTCCGCAGAAATTGTTCAGATCGGTTAACTATAGCATATAGCTACCATACAAACTGAGCGATCGGAATCAAGTTCTTATATGGATAACTTTCACATTTGACGATATATCTTCACCAAATTTGGTGCAGATTATTTTCTAGGGCAACAAGTAATCTCCGAAGAAATTGTTCAGATCGGTTAACTATAGCATATAGCTACCATACAAACTGAGCGATCGGAGTTAAGGGCTGGTATGGCAAACTTTCGAATTTGACGATGTATCTTCACCAAATTTGGTATAGTTTATTTTCTGGGGCAACAATGTAATCTCCGAAGAAATTGTTCAGATCGTTTAACTATAGCATATAGCTACCATACAAACTGAGCGATCGGAGTAAAGGGCTTGTATGGCAAACTTTCGCATTTGACGTGGTATCTTCATGAAATTTGACACGAATTATTGTTGTTAGAAATAATGTAATATCGGAAGAAATTGTTTAGATCGGTTAACTATAGCATATAGTTGTCATACAAACTGAATGATCGGAATCAAGTTCTTGTATGGAAAATTTTCGCATTTGACGTGGTATCTTTACCAAATTTGACATGGATTACTGCTTACGGTAATTATATAATATCCGAAAAAAATTTTAAGATACAATACAATAGTTGAAGAAATTCAAATAACAAAACCTGCCATACAAACAGAAAATTCAAAATCAAGTTCATATAAGTGCAACTTTGCCTAGATATCATTACAAAATTTGACATGAATTACTTTTTTCATTAAATAGCAAATCAATTTTATCCGCAATGCAATATAGTTTGTAGGTGTAATGTAATGTGTAATATTCTACATTATTTTTTCTTTAGTGTAATCAGAATTATCCACTATACAAATAATATTTTCTAAACAAATGGTTATTATTATAACATAAGAATAAGGAGAAAAAATATTTT
>NW_017536978.1:170684-174545 GCF_001853355.1 Bactrocera latifrons | reverse complement strand
TTTTTATTGCTTGCATCCAAGGGAATAACGGTTCATTTTGCATATTTGCTTCAAAGAAAATTATGCCAAAAATTGAAGAAAATATTCTTCCTATGAATAGGACATATATTGTAGATGGAACATTTTCAGTTGTTCCAAATTGATGTTTTAAGCAGCTTTTAATAATTCATATTGAATACTTCGGAAAGGTACAAAATAAAAAATGTGATATTATAGATGTTTTACATTATAAAATCCTATCGTTATTTGTATTCTTCTTTTCAGATCTTTCCATTCTTTTTTATGCTTATGGATAAAAAATCGCAAAAAAACTATGAAGATATATTTTAATATATGTATTTGAATTAAGCGCCAAAAGTTTTCGAACTGATTTCGAAGTCAATCTTCAAATGGCAATAAGAAACAAACTCACCGTTGGTGAAATCTATGGTTATTGGTTTAATTATTGCCAAGCAATAAGGAGAAATATTTCATATAAGTGGAAACAATTGGCTTCTTCAATAAGAAACAATCAAAATGCCTCTACGATATACCATAAAATCCTTACTCTACCTCTGTTACCAGCTACACAAACAAATGCGGTTTTTGGGAACATAAAAGAAGAATTGATGAATACAAATATGCAAGAATTATTTACACCATTCATCATTTATTATGAAAAGCGATGGTTGCGAAAGGTAAGTTCCCTTTTACAAAATGTTAAAATGAAGGTATTAGTTTTGCCTTTTACAAAAAGCGTGCACCTCCTTGTAAACATTCTGTAAAAGGGAAAATTATAAGATTTCAAAATCATAAAAGCAATTTGTTGTTGTTTTTTTCAAGGTGACACCAGAAGTATTTTCGGTTTTCTTAAAAAGAACACGGACTACATCAGCTGTCGAGGCCTATAACGGCGTTATTGGCCGCATCATTCAAAAAAATGGAAATTTTTTCAAATTTGTTAAAGCTCTTATTGATGAAAAGTTTAATGAGAGTAGAGATTTTGATCTTCTTATATGCAGTGGTGGATCCCATGGTACTTCAAAAAAAAAAGATGACCGTATATGAGCAAAAATCAAATCAGATTGAAGAAGCCAGTCATGAACTCTTGCAGGGAAAAATTACGACCAAAGAATTTTTGCAAATAATGGTTTTCAAAAAACTAAAATTTGTGTTGACCTAGAATCAAATGAGGACATATTTGCAGCAATTTTTGCAAATAATGGTTTTCAAAAAACTAAAATTTGTGTTGACCTAGAATCAGATGAGGACATATTTGCAGCAAATGGTCTTCCTTATGACAGTAATAAAGAGGATGATAATGATAGCGAGGATGAAAATGATGATGGCAAGCAATTGTTTTGGCGAAATTAATGGTGCGATGTGCATAGTGTATTTTCTTTCAAAGCCAAATATATTATATTGGCCATGTCGGCATTTAAAAATTTGCTCGAACTGTCATAATGAGCTAAAAGTTAGCGCAGCTGAAAACTTTTTGAAATGTCTTCTATGTAGAGCTATAGTTGTTGAAAATTTAACTGTATTTACATAACTTATAGTTCAATATAATGTAAAAATAAATTTTTTTCTTTTCAAAATATATTTTCTTAAAGTTCTAAGCATTTTAATTCGAATTGTTAGGTCTTCTTTCATTAGGGGTTATTACATAATGAAAGAACCCCTAACAATTTAGATTTTCTTTCATTTTTAAAATTAAGCTTTCGTTCATTTTTAAAGTTACACGTTTTTTCACTTTCTTGTTAGGCATTCTTTCATTTTTAAAAATTAGGCGTTAGTTCGTTAGGCCTTTATTCACTGAGCCGTATTTCGATGGATAGGTAGAAAGTATAACTGAGGTCTAAAACACCGCTGCAAGGCCTCTTTTGTAATAAACGCCTTAGTATTTCCACTAAAATTGCTTGATGAATACAGTATTCAGGGAAATTTTACAGATCAGACAATTATATCACACATTTCTCTATAGAAGATTTTTTTTGACAAGAGTATATATGGCACATAAGATAAGTAGCAAAAATATGATTAAAAAATTAGTCATATGATAAATAAATCCCTGATTTTTCCAGATATGAATAATTGAAATTTTAAGCATATTTGTTCAACACTAATAAACTGGTGGGTAGGCAAAACAAAATCTAGGTAGATGGTAATTTTGTAAACATTATTGTCCTGTATTTAAACCCTAATTAACTGATAGGTAGGAACAAAACAAAACGTAGGTAAAGTGTAACTGTAGGAAGGACTTTACATATAAGGTTCTAAAAAATTTTATAAATAGGGTGTAAGCTTACTTCACGGATTACTTCAGTTTACGCCTACAGCTTACACTTAGAACAACACAAGCGACTATCAAATTTATCGAAAAAATCCTTTATAAAAAAAAACATTACTTTTTTTAAATAAATTTTTGTTTATTTATTATTAATCTTTTTGTATATTTTTTATTGGTATAAATATTTTATATTAATTTATAAAATGCCAGGAGTATCTAGGCAGTCGCAGGAACAAAGACGACGCTTTGAATCGAAGCCGACAACAATATAGCCAGAATTTGGAAATAAATCGAATGAGGAACGTCGACTATATTGCACAATTACGCAGTTCAAATCCGTAATGCAGAGAGAATTCGGGACAGTACTGCACGTTCCAATAGACGACAAAACCGGCTTCACAGAGCAGAGGAGCTGGAACGCAACACCGCGGAAGATTTAAATAGGCGTTTAAATCCGGAGTATAGAGCAGAGGAGCAGGAACGCAACACCACGGAACATTTAAATAGGCGTTTAAGTCCGTAGTATAGGACTAGGAAGGAGGAGTAGGAACGCAACACCGCGGAACATTTAAATAGGCGTTTAAATCCGGAGTATAGAGCAGCGGAGCAGGAGCGCGACACAATGGGACATTCAATCAGGCACTTGAATCTGGAATATAGAGCTCAGGAGCGCGACACAATGGAACGTTCTGTACGACGCCAGAATCCAATAAACAGAGAAGAAGAAAGGCAACGAGATGCAGCATTGAGCAGAAGTCGTCGAGGAGATCCAATAAGAAGACGTCGTGAACAAATTTTAAATTCTTCTCAAAGAAGAGTGACACGCCAGCAAACCAGGCAACAACTTGCAAACGAGCCGGAATCAACGTTGGAGTACGATTGCATAGGTCGGATCCAGGAGGAATATCAGAAGACGTCGTGAACTTTCTCCTGATGCACTGCTAGAGGAACAAGCACGTCAACGTCGAGCTGTCAACATCTTCGATATGTACGCATTGTTAATAAAAAAGGGCCTACTGAAATATGCTTGTGTTGTGGGTGCACTTGGTTCCCTCACCAAATAAAAATATTAGAAAAACATCCGACCTCATTAAAGTTCACGCATTTGGAAGATGCTAGAAAAGTTTTTTATTTGTCATCGAAGTTTCCATCTTCGGACCAAAATATAATTTTTGCAGTACCTGCTATCGGATCGTCAAACAAGGTAAAATACCAAATATCTGAATCTCAGAAGGATTAGAGTTTCCAGATATTTCGGAATGTCTTCATGTCTGGAGGAAAGGCTAATATCCCCGAGAATTCCATTTATGCGCATCATATTTTTAGGATATGAACGACAATGTGMTATTCGTGGAGCAGTAGTAAATATTCCGATTTCTGTTGTAGAGACAGTCACCATGCTACCACTAAGACTTGACCACAACAGCCATATTATTCAAGTGCACCTGAAACGTCGCTTAGAATATCATCAAAATTTTATGACGGAGACTGCCAGCACTGAATTATCTGTTGGGTACGGAGCTCTACGTCAAGCGCAACATTCAAATGTCAAGTGATTGGCTGGCAAATGTAGGAAACGAGGAAACTGTGCC
>NW_017536978.1:167569-170009 GCF_001853355.1 Bactrocera latifrons | reverse complement strand
AAGAAGAGGCCACTGCCTTATCAAGTTCTGAAAAGGCGAGACTCATAAGGACAGATCCAGTTACATATTCCAGATATTTCGACAATCGATTCCGCCAAATGGACTGTTTGGAGTAAAAAAATTTAGTAGTCCGTTACTATTACAGAATTGAATTTCAGCATGGAAAACAAGTGTGCAGATTCAATATGTCATATCCGCCGATGCCGCCGACAGAAATTCTTTTCTCCTTGGAGAATGAGGAGGGTATTGAGCAACACAAACTACAATTTATAGAAATACTGGAACTATTAAATCGGACGGATCTCGCAGTAGAAGAAACAATACGGTTGAACTGCTTTGAAAATTTTTTGGCGGATGAGCGGATTAACACAGATTATGAAGGATACAAGCTCGGTCTTCGCTCATCTATAAAAAAAGGCCACACATTTTCTTAAGGAGAAAATTTTCGCACATACTTCTAAATGCCTACAATAAAAATATCCTTAACTTGCATAGAGCAAATATGGATGTTCAATTCATTTTGGACGCCTACGCTTGCTGCAGCTAAATAATTAATTATATAAATAAATGTAATAGAGGGGTATCAACACTATTGAGACAAGCCATGGAGGAAATAAATGCTGGGAATTTCTCCATTAAAAGAATTTGTAAACGAGTCGGAAATATCAGCTCAAGAAGCAGCTTATAATATTTTGGGATTGCTTTTATCGGAAGCGAGTAACGGGGAGATATTTATAAATACATCACATCCAAACAATCGAGTAAGGATTCTAAAGCCCAGACGTGAATTGGATGCTTTACAGGAGAATTCTACGGACATATATGTGTACTGAAGCACTACTCTCAAGGGCCCGATCAGTTGGAAGAAGTTTGCTTAAACCAGTAGGAATATTTCTTTTAATAATGAAGACTACAATGAAGTGGAAAACGAGTATGAAACGACAGCTGCACCTCCAATGGCATTAAAAGATGGATCAGGATTTTTAAGGAAAGAAAGCAAGCACTTATTCTGCACTGGAAACGTTTTAGCATTGAAAGTTCAAGAGCTGATTTCTTCAGAGAAACTGCCATGATGTTTCACCCATGGAGAAATGAGGAGGCCGAGCTTTTAAGTAATGACGTCGAGAGTGTTTACAACGCACACAAGGAACAAATTGAGCAGAATAAGCTCAAATATGACAAATTTTCATCCAACGAGCTTGAATGGATTCTGGAAAACCTTCATGTTTCAGCGGAAGAAATAGTTGATGAGAGAGCTGCCTCTCAACTTTTGGATCCCGAATTCAGAGCTCTCGCTGTACCAGAGCAAGTAGGAGAAGTTAATGTTTTTCACGAGGACAACACTAATGTGGAAGAGGCGGTTCGATTAATTAAACTACCACCTCTAATATTAGAAGGAGATTTACTAGCAATAGTACAATCTCTTAATAACAAGCAGGGGGAATATTTTGCTCATGAAATGCACAATGTCAATAAGAAGAAAATCTTCTACGAATATGTCGGAGGTGGTGCTGGAGTGGGCAAAACCCAGCTTATAACGGGTATATATCAGTCGTTGACATTGCGCGCTAACAGTGTACCAGCAACTAACCCCGAAACAGCCAAGGTGTTACTCTGCGCACCCTCTGGCAAAGCAGCATTTGGAATTGGAGGTCTAACATTGGAGGTCCGCCGATCTTCGGCCCCTCAATAGTGACACATTGAACACTATTTATGCTAACCTCATAGATATTAGACTTATAATAATTGGTGAAATTTCAATGGTTGGAGCAAAGATGTTTGCGTATTTAGATTGTAGGCTAAAGCAAATTTTTAGGAGYAGYRCTTACTTTGGAGGCATTCCAATTATCGTGTTTGGTGACTTAAAACAGTTGCCACCAGTAGGAGGTCGATGGATATTTGCGCCGAATATCAATGATAATTACAGGAACTCCGCTTTGGATACTTCGAGCTCACCGAAATAATGCGTCGGCGTGAAGATCAAGAACTTGCCATCGCTTCAAACAACATGTCAGAGGGAAATATGACACACGCTGACATCCAATTAATCAAAAGCAGGGAAAAGACTTCTAACGAGATACCCAACGAAGCCATCAATCTCTTTTACTCAAATAACACGATGACCGACGAGTTCATTTCGACTGCGAAGGATAAAATTAAGTCAAGTTCCTTAACAGAACGCAGCAGAGTAAACATTTTAGAAGCTGTGAAGGGTTTCAAGCCATCAGAAACACAGGGAATGCCTCAAACATTGCAGCTCAAAACATCGATAAAATATATGGTAACAGTCAACATAAACACGAGTGATGGATTAGTAAATGGTGCTACAGGAGAACTAATGCAGGTGGATACCGAATCGTCTGGACCTTAAAGCACAGTGGTGCGACTATGGATGAAATTCGCAGAACCAAGAGTTGGAAGCTTTGCACGTTCCAAGCAG
>NW_017536978.1:164285-167374 GCF_001853355.1 Bactrocera latifrons | reverse complement strand
ACGATACATAAAAGCCAAGGTGGAACCTACGATGGAAGTTGCGGTTCATCTAGAGGTTAGAATTAGCAGGTCAGCTTTATGTGTAGGATGTAGCAGAGTTTCTTTATCACTTGTGTACAGGAATCCCAGGTATAGACTGCAACAATTTAGAGAGCAAGTGATAAATAATATCCGTCAGATAAATGAGCAGTTTAATGGATTATCAGCAGTCCTTGGAGACTTTAACATATGTCGCCTCACAGCAACTGACGATTTTGGAGGCTCGATTACAACAGTTGGGTTTTCAATCTTCATTGTATGCTATTAATAAGTCTGCTTCTAAATTATCGATTTCGTAGAATATTTGTTTTTTACCAAATAATGTAATAATGTGATAATAGCGTATTATCGAAAATCCATTAATTGTTTTTACTCTCTTTTGTATGTCTAATGTATTTTTATTTTGGTATATTCCTGATTTAATATAAAAACTAGTTGCTCCCGTAACTATTAATATTTTAAAATTTTGACCGGTAATCCTGTCATTTAGATAAATATATGGCAGAGTTAAGTTTTGGCCTAAAAAATTATCCTCCTTAATATTATTAATGCGCTGTGTCTTAGTCAGTGGCTGCACATTCTGTTGTGTACTGTCATGTGGCCTTTTTTCAAAATTGTTTTGGTTAAAGGTTCTTGGCTTTTGCAACATGCGGTTGAGTGTATGGATGCTTGAATCGACATCCATTGGTGTAGGTCGTGGTTGGTTATTCTGATAACCCATTCTTTATCTGTAACTCCTTTGTGGCTGGACTTGTTGGAACCGTAAATTATTATTGAAATTGCCGTTATTGAATCTGTTTTTATAAAAGGTATGTTCCCTGTTATTGTTGTTAGGATTTGAAAAGTCGGTCGCATATTGTTAGATTCTAATTCTTGTGCTCTTGCCAAAGCATTTGGTAAATCGCTTGGCGATAGTGAAAACAATATGTTTGCTAAGTTTCCGTTTAGCCCCGTTATGAATGTTAAATTCTTTAGTTACGGCACTATCTGATCCGTAAGTCATTATGGTTTTGTTTATTAACAGAGTTAATTTCTCATTAACCTTATTATAATATTCAATTATGGAGTAATTGCCTTAACGCAGAATATTCATTTCTTGCTCAATATATGAGCTGGTCGCTTATCGGCGTTAGCTAAATCTAATCGTGCTAAAATAGCATTAAAATTTAAAACTGTTCCGTGGTTGGATAAAATGTCATTAGCATCGTGAGTGATTTTATTTCTTAATATGGTCAATGCAGCAAAATACCTACGGCTGCCTCTTACGTATAAACTCATTGCATTGTTAGCCGATTCCCTCCATCTAACATATTTGTTCTGTTTTCCCCAAATTCTGGTAAAAACTTTACTACTTCTACGGATTCGTCACAGCGAATCTCTGAATTTATTACTTCAGGTTTATAAACAGTTATTGTTGTAGACTTTGTTAAGTCTTCTATTTGCCTGCGCATTTCAGATATTTCTAATCTGAGAGATGCGTTTGTTGCGGCAATTAGTCTTGCGACTAAGGTCTCGTTTTCGCTGCTTAAAGCCATTTTTATTAACTAATTTTTCCTTTCTTTCCCTTTAAATATGGACAACTTTCAAATTTATGATTGTCTTTACCATAATCCTTGCGTATTTTGGAGCACTTGTATTATTTCCCATTTAAAGCAAATCTTTCAAGATTTCTAGTTATTCTGTCTATTTCATTATAATTATTGTTTTTTTATCCTTTCTAGGAAGGGAGACTCTTTTATTCTGGAGGGTTTGGAGTTCAGATTCGCAGAATTGAGTTTTTGTTATAAACCGTTTTTATTAAACGGTTTTATTTAACTCACTCCGTTTGTTTTATTTATTATTCCTCTTGCTGTCAACCGATTAATCTGAAATTTTGTATACACTTTGGATGTTGGTGAAAATACAATTATGTTTATTCATTATCATTATAAATCCAAGATGGCGGCCGCTACAAAATGGCGGATAACGTAGGTTTTATCAATCCCATAAATATGGGTATCAAATGAAAGTGCTCAACCAGTAGAATACATAGTACTATATAAAATTAAAATCCAAGGTGGCGGCCTCTACAAAATGGCGGATAACTTAGGTTTTATCAATCCCATCTACATGGGTATCAAATTAAAGGTCTCAACAAGTAGAATACAATTTACTATAAAAAATTCAAATCTAAGATGTCCGCCGCTACCAAATGGCTGATAACAATTTTTTATCAATCCCACCAATAAGGATATCAAATAAAAGGATTTGACAAGAAGAATACAGTGCACTATACAACCTCAATATTTAAGATGGGCGCAGCCACTAGATGGCGTATAATGATAAGATTTAAATTGGCTTGGATTTATCGTTTGGCCTCAATTTCGTCGAAGTCAGATATATGCAACAGATGTACCTTCCTTCCGAATTGATTTCGCAAGAGACGTAGTACATCTAATACACCCGAAAGCCATACAGTCTCCAGCTAAGTACAATTACGGGTCGGCTGAAAGAAGATTGTTGCCTTTAATACTATCTTGGGATTCTACAATACATAAAATGCAGGGCAGCACTTTGGATCACGCAGTCATATACTTAGGTGCGAAACTATTTGAAGAAGGTCAAGCCTACGTGACTCTTAATAGAGTAAGATCTTTGCAGGGACAACGTATAGAGAAGTTGGACTGCAATAAACTAACGGGCAAGAAACCTTGCAATAATGAAGCACTAAATGAATTAAACAGAATCCGAAATAAAAACTAAAAACTAGAAAATAAAAATAGGTAAAAAAGTTTTATTTTAGTCTAGTCTATGCATATGTTTATAATTCCTACGACTATATCTATTTTATTATTTTTTGGTTTATAGCTCATTTATCTTAAACATTGCAATGTATGTTTAACATAAAACCGTTTAACTTAAAAAGTATTTTTTTACCTATTTTTACTAATTATGTTTTTAATCTCGTCTAAATCTAAAATTCCCATTTTTCCTATAGCTATTGTATTAATCATATTTTGTAATTCAGTTATTAGGAACTGATTTTTTCGTTTCGTTAGAATTTTAATATC
>NW_017536978.1:161336-163920 GCF_001853355.1 Bactrocera latifrons | reverse complement strand
TAATAATTTGTGTCTGAACATATAAGTTCTCTAAAGTATGTTAAATTAGTGATGTGGAAAATATCTCCGTAGTCATAATACAAAGCTACATCTCCGTCTTCTAATAACACGTAATCTTCTCTTGTGTAGTCCACAATGTCTGCCATTGTAACAGTAATTAATGTTAGAATAATTAACGGTATCATCCTCTAAAAATATATAATCCAGATTTAATATTATCTTTATGTACTATTCTATTTCTGTAGTTAATTCTAACTTTATTCCTTAAGTCCTCTTTTACTATTTGTTTCTTCTATCTAGGATTTAGTTTATTTTTCTCTGCTGTAATCTTTTCATATATAACATCTCCGCATAAATACATTTTATTAATTCTCTTTTTATTATGTCTTTCTAGCATCTTAATTTGTGCTGATAAAAGTTTGTCTGGTAAAATATCATGAGAGACTTTATTATAAAGTACTTCCACTGGTTTCTCATTAGTTACCGAATGTATAGTTTTATTATATTGTTGGACAGCTCTTAATATTGATCCTGAAAAGCTTATTAAATTATATTCTTGTTTAATGCATCGCGAAATTTCAATTATTGTTGAATGTACCCTCTCAATTTGACCATTCGTGGTACTATGATTTGGGTTACAAAAAAAATTCTATTTGAAGTCTCTGCATCAAGGACTTAAATTGTAGCGTAGTGAATCCTGGTTCATTATCAATTGTTAACTTCTTTATATTAGGGAAACTTTGTAATATTTCTAACACTTTATCTTCTAAATTAATTTTATCTTCGATTTGCTTAATAACCAAAAATTAGGAATAGCCATCTATACAGGCAATGAATTTTAAACTCCTTCCTCTGTTGGTATTGGGACCTCTCCAATTGGTATTTTTATAGGATGTCTATCATATTTGTTTTTGTTACATATGTCGCAATTCCTTACATATTCTTTGAATTGTTTTCTCTTTTCTCATTTCAGGCCAATAACATTTTCAAATTTGATCCAAATTTTCTTTGTAACTTCTATGTGCTCGTGTATGCGATTGTTCAATTACAATTCCTTGGTCTTCTCTGTTTGTTATATCAATAGCAAAATTTTTCGTATATATGAATTTGTTAGTAAATGTTTCTCTTATTTTCGGTTGTATTTCGTAAAGATCCTTTGTTGAGCAATGTATTGCCGTAACTATATTTGGTTTGATGTATTCCTTTAATATTGTGATTAAATTAACAACCTTATCATATTCAATTAAATGTATTATTTTTCCGAATTCTTGAATTTGCTCAGTTGAGTATTCGTCCGATAAATTATTAAGAAATTGTCGTGGTAGAGCATCTGCTACCACATTCGTTTATATATGTATAATTTTTGCTCCATATTCTCCAATTAAAGCATGCCATCTTTTCATTTTGGCATTTGGATTTCTAGGTGAAACTGCAAATGTTAGTAGTTGGTGATCGGTATGAATTTCCAAATCTGAAACTCCACTCCGTATAAATAATTTCTTAGATTTTTTAATGCCCATACGATAGCGTATAGTTCTTTTTCATTAGTCGCGTAATTTTTTTCTGTTGAATTTAATGTTTTAGATATAAATGTAATAGGTTTGCCCCTTGGCTTAAGACTCCACCAATAGCTTCATTTGATGCGTCTGTTGTTAATATAAATGCTTTGTTAAAATTTGGCTGAATTAATTCAACTTGATCTATTAACATAGACTTCAATTTCTCAATTGCCAAAAGTCCTTCTTGTTCCAGTCTAATTTTATTTTTTTCAGACGTATTGTTAATGGTTTTGCTATTTTAACATAATTTTTAATAAACTTCCTGTAATAGCCAAACACTCTTAAGAAACTTCGTAACTGTCGTAGAGTTGTTGGAACCGGAAAATTTAAAATTGCGTCAACTTTTTTTGGATCTGTCTTTATAACATTATTTGCARCAATATATCCCAAAAATTCTACTTCTTCTTGGTAGAATTTAGATTTTTGTAATGAAATTTTCATATTCGCGTTTTTTAGTACTTCTATTATTATACTTAAATATTTTTTATGTTCTTCGAAGCCTTTTGAAAATACGATCATATCGTCAATATAAACGTGACAAAATTTTCCAATAAAGTCCCTTAAAACATTGTCCATCGCCCCTTGAAATATACTAGGAGCGTTCTTTAAACCAAATGGCATTCTTAAAAATTCGTATTTTCCGTTATTTACTGAAAATGCAGTTTTTTCAATATCGTGTTCTTTAATAAGGATTTATTGAAAGCCTGGTTCCAGATCTATTGTGGAAAAATATTTTGAACTTCCTAAATTTAGAAGTATTATATTGCTATCCGGAATTGGATATTTATCTGATTTCGTTACTTCATTTCATTTTTTATAATCAATTACCATTCGTAATTTCGGCGTACCGTTTTCATTTACATATTTTTTTGGTACAACCCAAATCGGTGAATTATATACACTCTTACTTGGCCTTATTTTTTTATCTTCCATCATTTTTTTTACCTCTTCGTTTATGAAGGAATTAGCAGAAAGGAGGTATGGGTATTGGTTACTCCATATAGGAGTTTCAACAATTTGTTTTT
>NW_017536978.1:160061-161059 GCF_001853355.1 Bactrocera latifrons | reverse complement strand
TTTTGGGAAGAGATGTGGGGGGAAATCTTCTAAAGACACCCTGGCGGGTAGTGTCGGATTCGCTAATGCGCCGACCGACTACAAACCCCCCCACACCGGTTGCCAACCATATGGTTATGAACCTGTAATGTATTTTGCGGGAGAAGGAGAAAGATTTAGTTGTGAGCTCAAGTGGCTCTCAAAAGAATCTGACGCTAAAAAACGAAGCTCGTGTTTTGGTTAGGTGGGAGCGGAAGGATTTGTCAGGATACATGGCCTTCTGAAACGGTCGGTTTTCTTGCACCTGAGAGTGGCAAAACAGTTGATGCTGGGGTTTGCGTGGGATGCTACTGACACCCGGAGATTTGCAGCGTAGGAAATAGCTGCAGATTGGATGGAAGGAAGATTTGTTTCCTCAATGATCTGTTTGTTTCTAACATACCATGGGAAACTAAGAGCTGATCTTAGTAGACGCACGTATGTGGCTTGAAGCCTGGACAGTTGTCTGGGAGAGGCAGAACCCCAAATAGGGATGGCGTAGGAGCAGATGCTCCTAATGATGGCGTTGAAAGCTCGTTCCTTGGTGCTTGGGGAAACCTTTTTATTGGTAAAGAAGGGTTTTAATGCGCTGAATGCGCCATTGGCTTTTCCTCCAGGTTAGCCGCCTGTCGAAGACAACACCGAGGTATTTCGCGAAAGGCCTCCATTTGATGGGGAATCTATTTGCCAAGATTTTTGGTGGAATTCGCTTCCTCCGTGAAAAGAAGATTGCCTCTGACTTGGTTGTATTGATATCGAATCTCCACATCCAATACCAGTCGAGGACGGTGGAGGTGAATTTATTGAATGTGGATGTGCTGAAGTTAATTGTACGGGAGGCGTACAAGAAAGCGACATCGTCCGCATATTGAGCWRYGAGGATTTTCTCCTCGGTGGGGATGTCGTAACAATAAATGTTGAACAGCACTGGGGAGAGTTTGGAGCCCTGAGGGACTCCCGCCGTGATCGGGTGAGCTTCG
>NW_017536978.1:156086-159911 GCF_001853355.1 Bactrocera latifrons | reverse complement strand
GTTTGCGATAAATTCGGAGACCCGCAGAAGTTTGTGTGCGGTGCCGTGTTGCTTTCGAAACCCATGTTGAAGTCGGGGAGAATTTTCTTTTCCGTAACAAATTTCTCCAGTCGGGAGAGAATTATGCTTTCTGCTACTTTGCTGAGGGTGCAGAGTAAGCTGATGGGGCGATGGTTTGCCGGATCGCTTAGGGGCTTACCCGGTTTGGGGAGAAAGATGACTGTGGCGGCTTTGCAGGCCGGGGGAAACGCATCATGGCATTAATGATGTTGTTTAGGGCAACAAGGTGTTTGCGCGGTAGGATTTTTAAGATGCCGTTGCCGATACTGTCGTGGCCTGGAGCTTTCCGGTTTTTGAGGGAGCGGATGGCCTCGGAGACTTCTTTGGTGGAGGTGGGCTGAAACTCGACCGTCTGGAAGGTTGTGCCGCGGACAGCTTCTGACACTACTTCGTGAAAAGAAGAGAATTTTTGAAGGCTTGGAAAGGGGGAGCATTGGTTTTTAAGGGATTGAGCGAAGACGTTGGCTTTGTCCTTGTCCTCTGGGTAAGAGCTGCCGTCTTTTATTAAGGCGGGGAGGTGGAGTTTACGGTTTCGTAAGGATCTGATAACCTTCCAGCAACTTTTAGGGTGCTGTTCGGCTTCAGCGATAAAGGAATTGAGGTCTTCAGAACTTTTTTGGTGGAGGAGAACCTTTAGTTCTCTTTGGGTGGAATTTAAAGCTTGGCGTAGTCGGTAGAGTCTGTGTTTTTGCCAGAGTTTGCGGATTTTGTTTTTCCTGGCGATGAGTGCACGGATACGTAGGGGAAGGTTATTTGGGTTTGTGGTAGCCTCAATTGAGGAGGTGGCTGATATTATTGACCTTTGGATTTCCTCCGTCAGACCTGCGACCGCCTTCTGAAGATCAGCTATGGAGTTGATTGGGGTGCAAGTGAAAGCGGAGGTTTCCAGCAAGTATTTCAGGTGGAGGAAATCGGTTTTGGTCTTTAACCAAGGGGAAAGTAGGGGGCGATTTGTAAGCTCCAGGTAGACCGGGGGGATCTCTGTTGAGGGTCTCGTTTTTTGTGAGAAATAAGTCCAAGGTGCTTGCTTGGAGCCTTGGACTTGTAGGGTGGTAGGTCGGTTCGGAGGGTGCTTCGATGTTGAAGTTATGTTGGAGAGACATTCTTCAGATGGTCAATCCGTTAGTATTATTCGTAGAACGGTTCCAAATCCTATATTTAGAATTGAAATCGCCTGCGATAATGGTAGTGGTGGAAGAGTCGAAAAGGGACGAAATGTTGAAAGGGCTTTTGTCAGGAGAGATGTACACAGTGATGATCCTGTGCCTGCGTGARTTGAGGAATACGTCAATTCCTACAGCCTCGAGTGTTGAGGGGCCAGTGTTGGCAGCTAGGTGGTGGATAGAGCTCTTCACACAGATGGCGACACCGCCCCTTTTGGAATCTGGGCGGTCGTTTCTGTAGATTGTGAAGTTCGGGATATAAAGGGATTTTTTGGAGTTTAGGTGAGTTTCGGTGTGCAAACGACATCAATGGATTTGTCTTCTATGAGCTGGATGAGTTCGATCCTTTTGGGCGTGGAAAGTCCGTTGGCGTTCCAGTTTAGGATTATCAGGCCATGGTTAGTTTCTGAAGACGGTGGACAGGAAGTCCCGAAAAAGCTTCTCGAAGTGAGCAATGTTTGGGGCAGGATTGGACGTTGTGTTTTTGGCAACCTCGGCGTATGAGCGAGTTGTCCTTTGGGCACGTGGTTGGGGTTGGGGTTGAGGTTGTGGTGTGGTTTGTGCCGAAGAGCGGATGTCTCTCTGTGGGAGAGCCTTGGGAGTGTTGTGGGCCTTTTTTAGAGCTCCGGGTTGGTGTTTTTTGGGCGCTTTAGGGCAACCCCGATAGGTGGTGCTGCAGTGGATGCAGGTGGGCTTCGCGTTTTTTTGCTCTTTGAGAGCGCAGAATGACGTGGCATGGGCGCGACTGCAGAAGGCGCAGGCTCAAGGTGCGAAGCAGTAGTTTGCCGTGTGAGCGAAGTTAAGACACCGGAGGCATTGTGGTATTGCTTTAGATTTTCGCTTTGCCTCTACTCTGACGGTGAGGCCGGCGATTGATTTTAAATCAAAAATCGCCTTCGCTGAGGAGTTCGAAGGGTCAAGATTGACCGTTATTAGGGGCCATATTTTTGGGCCTCTGCGCATGCGGTGAATGCTCTTCACCGCTGCATTTTTCATCCTCAATTCGTTGAGGATGGTTTCGTCATCGAGGCATTCGAGGACGCCTCTGATCACGACAATCAGGTCCTTGTCCTGGTGAAGCTGATTGGTTGTATAGGGGATTTTGTGTTTTTCCAAGGCAGAAGTAAATTCCCGAAACCCGTCAACAGTTTCGGGGTAGACGATGATGGCTTCAGATACCACTTTGGCGGACCTGATTTTTATGTCTGCTTTGCTCAGACCGGAGCTCACCTTTTCCCACGATTCCTTCTTGAGGATTCGAATAGGAGGAGGGTTTCTCTCTTAGAGGGGGTCATGTCCTCGCTCTCATCGGAGGAGGATGAAGAGAGGAAATCGTCAATTGCGACGGTTTCGGGGGGAGATGTGGTGCGGCGCCGCTTTGGAATTTCCGGTTTGGGTACTTCCCGTTTGAGTTTCTTCCGGCGGCGAACTTCGATGAACACGGTGTCATCGGGTGGATCGATGCTTATTTGAGCATTTTCGGGAGAGGTGGTAGCATCGTTGGAGTTGTCGTTGGAGTTGTCATTGGAGTTGTTATTGGAGTTGTCATTGGAGTTCCCGTTGGGGTTTGTGGTGGTGGAGTTGAAATTGTTGTAGTTGTTGAGTATGTGCTCTATTCTGAGCAGATACCCACGGAGGTCATTAACGAAGGCGGTAAGCTCGCCCTCGCTCAGAGAGGAAGGGTTTGGGAAAATCATCCTTTCCCTTTTTTTTTTGTTTATTTTTTATTGAGTAACACAATGTTCTCACTTTTCCACTGCACTGCACTGCACTGTTTTTTGTATCTTTGTTATTAAATACACACTTTACGCACTAATTTATAGATGTCTCTCTGTCTTGAGCAATTACTTCAGACATTTTCACTTCTATAAACTTTTATTTTGTATTTATTAAATACACGCCATGAAGCTGATGTCTGTCTGCATGATTTATTGAATACACACTTTACGCACTAATTTATTTTCGATCTTGTTCGTGGCTTACGATACACGACTGCTGTATGGCTGTCTCTCTGTGTCTGATACACGACTGTGACTGTATGTTGAGTTTCAACAATTGTCGTTATTTCCGCTTTTATATCCGTTCGAAACGGTAAATTCATATCCATTGAAGAATGTATTTGATATATTTCATTTCTAATTTCTTCTCTTAAATTTTGAATTTCATCTTCGATTATGCCGGTATTTTCTTCGACTGGCGTTGTAGAACTTTTTTGTTCCACAATATTATTTAATTTTTTATATTTGCCGGTATTTCCGTCGGCTGGCGCTGTAGAACTTCTTTCTTCTTCCACGATATATTTTTTATTCAATTTGCCTTTATTATCATCGGCTGGCGTTGTAGAGCTTTCCTGCTCCACAGTATATATTTTTTACATTTGCTGGTATTTCCGTCGGCTGGCACTTTAGAAGTCTTTGCTTCCAAAGTAATTTCGTCCTCCTCGATCTTTAATTTATCCTTACTTATTTGATGCTCATATTCGCATCCTAAGCTAAATATATGTAGTAAATGTGCACAGGCACGTGCTACTTCYTTGACGGTTGATGTAAAAAAGGGAAGATTTATTAACATATCAAAACGTACATAACATAAAATAGAATAA
>NW_017536978.1:152647-154246 GCF_001853355.1 Bactrocera latifrons | reverse complement strand
CCGATGATCTCGTTTTGATCATTTTCGCAATTTAAACGTTTTTGAAAAAAATTAACTTTATTGTCTGGGGTCACCAATGTAGTAAATGTGCACAGGCACGTGCTACTTCCTTGACGGTTGATGTAAAAAAGGGAAGATTTTTTAACATATCAAAACGTACATAACATATAGAATAGAATAAAGAATAAACAGAATGTCAAAACGCATGGTTGCATTGAGAATTCAAAATTAATTATCAATAATGGTGTTGCCACATATATATTCCTCTTTTTCATTATTTATTACTAACTTCTTTTTTTCCAAGTTAATCACCGCATTAATATCATTCAAAAATTTGTATCCTATTAATAGGTCTGCTTCCAAATTATGGAATATTTGTTTTTTACCGAATAATATAATAATGTGATAATAGCGTATTATCGAAAATCCATTAATTGTTTTTACTCTCTTTTGTATGTATAATGTATTTTAATTTTTGTATATTCCTGATTTAATATAACAACTAGTTGCTCCCGTATCTAATTATATTTTAAAAGCTGTGTCTTAATCGGTGGCTGCACATTCTGTTGTGTACTTCCATGTGGCATTTTTTCTAAATTGTTTTGGTTAAAGGTTGTTGGCGTTTGCAACATACGGTTGAGTGTATGGATGCTTGAATCGACATCCATTGGTGTAGGTCGTGGTTGGTTATTCTGATAACACATTCTTTGGCTGTAATTCCTTTGTGGCTGGACTTGTTGGAACCGTAAATTATTATTGAAATTACCGTTATTGAATCTGTTGTTATTAAAGGTATGTTCAATGTTATTGTTGTTAGGATTTGAAAAGTCGCTCGCATATTGTTAGATTCTAATTCTTGTGCTTTTGCCAAAGCATTTGGTAAATCGCTTGGCGATAGTGAAAATAGTATGTTTGCTAAGTTTCCGTTTAGCCCCGTTATGAATGTTAAATGTCATTATGGTTTTGTTTATTAACAGAATTAATTTCTCATTAACCTTATTATAATATTCAATTATGAAGTAATTGCCTTGACG
Source organism: Bactrocera latifrons (assembly GCF_001853355.1). Classification (NCBI taxonomy): domain Eukaryota; kingdom Metazoa; phylum Arthropoda; class Insecta; order Diptera; family Tephritidae; genus Bactrocera; species Bactrocera latifrons. The sequence continues at coordinate 153,212 of NW_017536978.1, read as the reverse complement.
CAGAATATTCATTTCTTGCTTAATCATATGAGATGGTCGCTTATCGGCGTAAGCGAAATCTAATCGTGCTAAAATAGCATCAAAATTTAAAACTGTTCCGTGGTTGGACCAAATGTCATTAGCATCGTGAGTAATTTTATTTCTTAATATGGTCAATGCAGCAAAATACCTACGGCTGCCTTTTACGTATAAACTCATTGCATTGTTAGCCGATTCCCTCCAGCTAACATATTTGTTCTGTTTCCCCCCAAGTTCTGATAAAGACTTTACTACTTCTACGGATTCGTCACAGCGAATCTCTGAATATATTTCTAATCTAAGAGATGCGTTCGTTGCGGCAATGAATCTTGCGACTAAGGTCTCTTTTTCGCTACTTAAAGCCATTTTTTATTAACTAATTTTTCCTTTCTTTCCCTTTAAATATGGACAACTTTCAAGTTTATGGTTGCCTTTGCAATAATCGAAATAATGCAGCCTTTCGTATTTTGGAGCACTTGTATTATTTCCCATTTAAAACAAATCTTTCAAGATTTCTAACTATTCTGTCTATTTCGTTATAGTCTTA
>NW_017536978.1:135589-147712 GCF_001853355.1 Bactrocera latifrons | reverse complement strand
CAGTTTTTGTTTGTGTTTTAACTTTTCTCCCTATTTTTGGGATACTTGTTTTTTTTTTTTAATTTTTTATGCGTTGTTCGCATTTGTACTACCTCTCGCGCGAGGTTTATGTACGTTTGCTGGTTCTGGTACTGCTGTTCACTAATCGCGACCGTTCCGTCACTAGGGATACATTTCTCTCCCTTTATACGATTAACACGAGCCTTTAACGTTGGGCGCCAATTAACTTCCCTGCGTGGGAAGTATTGAAAAAAAAAAATGGTTTTCCGTTCCGCTACTCGCGGTAGAAATGAAACACAACGTGTTGGTGTGAGTCGGTACCCCGGTACTCGCTGATCACCCTCTGAATATCTTCTGAATACCTTCTGATCTTTATTAGTCAATTCACTTATATTTATATTCTTACAATTCTATATGTAACGGCTTATTACTAAAGATGCTTTGGCATTACATTAAGTGATAAAATGCCAGAGCATTGAATTTCCAATTATTCTCATTATCAAAACAAATGAAGTATTAATTTCTTATTAATTAAAGTATTCTGCTGACCAAGCAGTAATACTGTGGGAAGACACAATTTTTTTACATTTGTCGTAAAGTGTCTGTGTGGCTGCTGCCGTTAACTCGCATATGTATGTTTGTATGCTTGAGCATTATTTTTTCAAAATGTATACAAATATATGTACATATAAGTATATATGAAAGTATGAGCATGCAGATCAATGCGTAACAACATGTAATATATTGATAAGTGATAAGTGATCATTATTTGAATTTCTGAACGCGCACATGCATATACTTGCAATCATATGAGCAGATAATAAGATTAATATAATAGACGATACACATATTTAAACTATATTGTTGTGATAAATACAATTTCTAAGAAGTAAGAAACATAATGCAAAAATGTTTATTAGTATAGTATATTAGGTAAAAATTAAATAAAATTATTAAATATGCAAGTCCAAATTGACTATACATATTACTATGCATGCATTCATACAAAATTATACTTATATCATAATTATGTTTACATTTCAATATTGAATTGCCGACGGCAAAACGAAAAGCATACATATTTGCATACATTGCGATCCCCAAGTCGAAAGAAAAATTTAAGCATGAAGATATCACAATGCAATGCAAAGAACTTATTTTCTTCATCATGAGCCGTACATATGCATATTATTTCTCTTCATATTCTCTGGTTAAGTATATGAGTGGTGTTTGTTCTAAGTGAAAAAAGTGGCAACATAGCTGTTGTCGATTTACAATATTTGTCAATTCTAAAATATTTTTCCGTGGCTCGCAAAACTCAGCGTCGATATGTATGCAAGCTCATACATATGTATACATATTTACGCTAGTTTGTTGGCGAAGCTGTTACTGCGGCAAGGGAAGCGGTAACAATCGGCGATCATTTGTTAGTTTCTTTCGGCACAGCTCGGAWTTTCTACCAACAACACAACGTTGTGATGACTCTTTGACAATACGAAAGCTTCGGCCATTGGTTGACCGTGACAACGGAGATGCGAAAGACGCCTGCGACACTTGTTATTATGAATGTATGTATGTACATATATATGTGGTTCGCATTTGCTTTCGTATAAATACAGACAAATGTGCCAAAGAAATAATATATGTATACATATGTATGCCATAGAAATTCTATTGCTACAAATATGGAAATGATAACGAAAGAATGCGAATATGCACATTTCATGAAGGTCATCAATTTTCTATAAAGAAATGAAGTTCATTTGGTATACCTTCACTTTGTAAGAGTGGAAATAAATATAAGTTGTTTGAAATATTAATTTATTTAAAAAATTTTTAATTTTTCGGAAAAAATGGTTCATATAATATAAAATAATCGCGCATATGTGACATAATGGTTCATATAATACAATATAAGCATGCATATGTGACTCAGAGAATGATTTTTTACATTCTTTGTGTGGCTTTGTATATTTTTCTTCAAAGYATTTCTCTTTATTCATTCTGGCATGAATTCAGTCGTTTGAGCCAGAGAACGTGCTCAATTCTGCTAAATAGCAGCGAGAATGGTGAAATTCCGTATCACAATGTTAAAAGTTCTGTTAGCCGTCCAATCGAACATCATACAGAATTCACTTTGCACCTTCTCTATGTTTATACATTCTCTGACTCAGCGTTTTTGCTCGGTTTTATACATGAGACCTTTTATGTATTCCAATGCGATCGAAATCGGTCCCAGAATAGTGGTTTCGTGACGAACGAGCATCCGACACGAGATGATCTATTTGCGAACGAGCATCCATCGTTCCGTTTTTCCGCATAAATGGAAATTGACTGTGTAAGATAGGCTAGTTTTTGTTTACAAACCACATATGCAAGTCATCGCGCCAGAATATTTTGATAAAGTTTGATTGATTGAACAGTTGTACAATAAATTTTCGAAGAGATATAGTGATTTCCTTTTGTCTTGAAGACGTTGTTACAAGAAAACTAAAATTTTCACGTTATTGAACACAAAAATGAATTTCACAAGGGAAGAATGATTCCCAATTTTAATAATAAATGACACGAAATGTGTTGAAGTTTTGGATTAAGTTTCAAAAACTGTTTTTAGCAGGAACACCAGCCTATGAAGTCTGCTATTTTAACTGTAAATTTCTTGTTTCTTAAATATGACTCTAAAGTTTTATGCAATTCTTAAGGTAAAACGTTTTGGATTTTCCATAAAAGGCCTTCATTCCAGAACTTATCGAACGCCTGAGCTACATTTAGAAAAGTAGCTGAACAGTACTGTCTGTGCTCGAATGCTTTCCTGATTTCGTTGGTGATTCTATTTACTTGCTCTACAGTGCCATGTTTAACACGAAAACCGAATTAGTGCATTGGTATTATATTATTTTCGTGGAGTTATCCTTGATAGTAAATATTTTTCAAATATTTTAGAAATACAGGGTAAGACACTTATTGGTCTGTAGAGAGACCTCCGTGTTAGGTTTTTACCAAGATTATCTATCATGATGATCTGCGAATTTTTCCACAAAATTGGATAGTAACCGATACCAAGAATTGCACTAAAGAGCAATGAGAACACTTTTAAAGCAATATTTTGTACCTAAATTATTAACGTTTCCTGATATAGAAGCTATGGCATCTGAGACCTTTTTTTTTTTGGTGGGCCGTATGGAGGGTTTAAAATGCCTTCTCACCACGTAGGGATCGTCATCCGGGGATGCCTACGATTTTGTAGCCATCATCAGGCTCGTCTTCTATGGGAGTCTTCGTCCATGTCTCTTTTTTTTAGTGCGTAGAACATGTTCCACGTACGAGGCAATTATTTTCCAGTTTTCGCTGCTAGATTTTTTTTTTTTTTTYTAAAAGATTTTCCGCACTTAGTTCTCCGAGCTTGTTTTTTACAGCTCTTCGTGCTTTTTTCCATCGGAGGCACTTGAAAATGGTATGGTTTGCGTCGTCTAGTGATTCGTCTCCGTAGATACATGCTGGACTTTCTGCTTTTCCCATGTTGTATAGGTATCTTCGGAAATACCCGTGACCGGACAGGGTGTGTGTTATGTAATAATTTACCTCGCCGTGTTTTCTACTGTGCCACTTCTCTATTTCTTTAATCAGTTTGGCGGTCCATCTTCCTTAGCTCTCCCTTGTCCACCGAAATTGCCAGAGTTCAAAAGTTTGCTTCCTCGCCTGTTGCCTTATGGCCATGTCTATTTCTATTCCGTCTTTCTTCCATAGCCAGAGTTGTCTTCTCTCCTTTGCCAGAAGGTCTATTGGGATGACGCCGCTTATCACTAGCACTGCGGGTTCGGATACAGTGCGGTATGCCGAGGCGACTCTCAGAGCTGCTGTTATCTGCACTTTAACGAGCACTTTCCGTCTATGTTCTACATTTAATCGGCCCATATTTCGCTAACGTATAGTAGCACTGACTGTGTTGTGTCCATAAACAATTTCCTTCTACTTGCAAGTGGGCCCCCGGTGTTTGCCATAAGTCTTGATAGCGCCATGGCTATGTTAGCTGAATTTTTTGCAGTATGTTGGATTTGAGCCCAGTACGTCAATTTGTTGTCCATTCTTTTTCCTAAGTATTTTATTGTTTTCGTCGTTTGAATACTTTCTGAACGAACTTACATGTTTACCTCCAGCGGGATATGTTTCCTAGTGAGCAGGATCAGCTCTGTTTTTTCAGCAGCTAGGCTGAGGCTGTGTGAGTCCAACCATGTCTGTGTGCGTATCATAACTTGTGTCAGTCGACGCCTGGCCATTTCGGTATTACGCGCGGTTATGACGGCGGCGATATCGTCTGCATAGCCAACGAGGTAGCAATCGTCTTGCATTTCAACGTTTAAAATTCCGTCGTTGCTGGCATTCCATAGATCTGGTCCAAGTATTGATCCCTGCGCTGCTCCAGAGACTTTTTCCTTACCTTTTGGGCCATCACTCGAATCGTACAATAGTTTCCTGTCTTTAAGATAGCTTCTTATCATTTTCATCAAGTAGAGGAGCGTTTTGAAGCGATTTTCTCGTGCGTCGATCATATTTTCCCATTTTGCGCTGTTGAATGCATTTCGTATGTCAATTGTTGCGAGGAGGACTACTGACGTCGAGGAGTTATTCTTACGATGAGCTTCCTCCACGCTAGGCACGACGTCTTCCACTGCTCCGATAGTGGACTTGCCTGGTCTGAAGCCATGTTGTCGCTCTGATAGGCCTCCAGCATCGTTTATGACGGCTATGATGCGGGGTTTCAACAGTCTTTCTAGTAGCTTTCCTGCTGTATCTAGCATGCATAGAAGTGGGTATGCTGATGGCGTTTCTGGGTCTCCTTTGCCTTTGACTATTAGGGTCAGATGCTGCCTCTTCCATATTTCTGGGAAAATGCCTTCGCTCAGACACGCATTATACATAAATATCAGTAAGTGAGGGCGTTCCATAGCGATTAGCTTTAACACTTCCACTTTTATCCCATCAGGCCCAGGGGCTTTTTTGTTCATTAAAGTGTTTGCTGCCGTCTTCATAGACGAGAAAGGCGGGCATGCGCTCTCTTGTACATGTTCTGGTAGGTATCTTCTCAGGTCGTGGACTGCGAACAGAGTGTTTACGATGTGCTCCATAGCCGCAGCGTTTAACTCAGGGGTGGACTGTTTTGCTCCGAGTTTTCATTACGATCTTGTATCCGAGACCCCACGGATTTTTGTTTAAATCGTTACGTAGCTCTTCCCATTTATCTTTCTTTGCCTTTGTTATTGCGTCTTTCAGCTCAGTTTTCGCAGATATTCCTTATGCTCTTCCTTTCCGTTTCTTCCTCTTTTTTTAACTCTTGTATATCGTAGTCTTTTGTGCAGGCAAGTTTGTCTAAGATTTCGGATTTCGTCAGTCCACCAAGAAACTGCTTTCTTTGGATTTTCGCTTTTATTTTGGGCATTGCTACTTTACATGCCTCAGTGATGGTGCTCAGGGTTGTTTGGACAATGAACATAGCTGTGCTATTTACGTGGTATTTTGGTGGGTTTTCATCTATGGCCGCAAGGACCTTTCCTGGGTCTATCTTGGAAGCGTTCCATTTGCGTGTTCCTCTTCTTTTCGTCGTTGCTGGATTTTTATTTGGACCTATGAGGTATGATAGGTATTGGTGGTCGCTACCAGTATAGTCTTCCAAAACCTTCCACTCACGCAGTTTCTTTGCGAATCCTTCGGACACCAGCGTGATATCAGGGGTTATGTCGTTGCATGGCCTGGCCTTCTGAAAGTGGTTTGGGATCCACTATTAGCGACGATAAGACCTAATCTAGCCACCATGTCGAGAATTTTCAGCCTCTTGAGTTTGTAGTCGTTGTGCCCCATTCCATGGCCTTGGCGTTGAAGTCTCCGGCTATGATTAAGTGACGGTTTCTTTGTCGTGCAGCATCCTCTGTAGCAACGACTTTGCTTGGAATTCTGTGATAGGGTCGCTCGGTGTCAGGTAGCAACTAATTACCGCAATGCTTTCGTTTCGGTGAGTTTTTGCAGTCCTTCAGCTTGTGCCCGGGTTTCCCACATCTTTTGCATAATCCTCGGCCTTTTCTGTCGGGGCCTTAACACTCCCATTGTAAATGGCCGAAGTCAAAGTATCGGTAGCATTTTTTAACTTCCTTCATAAGCTTCATAAGCGTATTTGTTCGCGAGTATTTGGGGCGCTGGTCCTCACTGTGATTTCTTCATCTGCTTACACTAGCAGACGTCTTATGGAGGTCGTGATTTCTGCTGCGGTGGATAAGGAGTCGAGGTCTCGGATCGCAATTATGGTTTTCTGCTTTAGCTCGCTTGCGGAAGCTATACCACGTAGGTTGCTTGTGAGGGCATTTCGGAGCTCTGGTTTCGGTTTTTCTCCTTCAGTTTTAAGAGTAGGGCACCTGATTTTGTTTTCCGTATTGCCCGGACTTCCACTTTGTCTTCGTCTGTCATGACGTGTTGCCGTATGTGTTGAAGCACCTCAGCACAGCTGCCTTCTGCCGGTTTGATTAGCACTGTTTCTGGTCGAACTCTGGTTCTGGGTGCCCTTTTTTGCTTCTGGAGCTTGTTATCTGTTTGTCTTTGAGATTGCTCTTCGCTTTAATGTCGTTTTGCCTGCTGTGTCTTTTTTCCTTTTACTACGTGCCATACAGTATTTCCGGGTCCTCGCCTTCTTTTCTCTTACTCCTGTTCCGTTGGACTTGGTGCCGTTCGTCTAGGAAAAGCTGTCACTGGCGTTGAAACATCGGCGTCTTCGTTGCCTGCATTTAAGGACCTAGTTATGTTTGTGCGTCTAGTATCTCTTTCTGCCTTTATCCAGTTTCGGCGCAGGCTTCCGATAATATCGAAGAGTTCGTCTAGCTCGGATATTTTTTTACATCGGAGTTTATATTCATCTGTCTAACCATTGCCAACTTCATCTTTTTCAGGGTAGCGCGATAAAAGTGCTTCATCCTCTTCTGCTCTCATCTTCTGAAGGAATTCTTGCCTTGGAGAAGTGTATCCATTTCGTAAGCCTCGATCGGTAGCCGCAGTCCTATTAATTGTTTCTATGCTTGCTTTCGCTGATTCAAGCATAGAGGAGGCGGTTTCCTGTATGTAAACCGTTTGGATTGCCCTCTCATTCCCCACCTGTGGCGGCGAGCGCTAAATTTTGCATTGTCTTCTGAAGGCAATCAATTCGTCGTCCATTCGTCCTTTGTGATTTTTTCTGGTATGTTGTTTTCTTTGTTCATGTTGATGTTATAAGTGTGTGGTTATCTTTGCATTGCAGGGAGGCCGCATGGGGGTTGACACGAAACCTTATGGGAATTCGTGTTCAGAGCCCGGACCATAGCACTAGTCAGGATTGAAATCAACTGAGCCTGTACCGCCAACCTAATGGCGACGTAGCATCGAACGTACTTGAAGCCCTGCCAAAGTTTTAACGGGACGGAGGTGCCTATGGCATTACCTTGGAATCCATTTCTGCAAGATGTCACTCTTGCATACCGAGGTAACAGAATACCACAGCCGTCAGCCCAAGTTCAAACGTTTCCAAATCGTGTGTCAAAATCTTGGTCCTACTTCGTTGCGTGATTTCTTGCATTGTCATCTGTGCTGTGCTCTTTAGTCGGGGGCTTTACAGCTAACCTGTGTTTCTCAGGTTCGCTATCTGCCGTCTGTTGCCCCGGCCGAGCATTTACGGTTGGGGATTTCTTTTTCTTACGATTTCCGTTGCAGCGTCCCTCGTCGCTATGCAGCCCTCTATGGGGCTGTGGATGCTTATTTTGAGGCGGCATCTATTCACCTCGTCACCGGAGATTCGTAGGATGCTTCAGTCTTTTAAGCCGAACCCTACTCTCCTGTCGCTCTTGGTCAGGGCCTGCTTATTGGGTATTCGCAGGTGACCTAAGAACTTAGGGCGTTAACAGTCCGCCAAGCTGTAACCCTTGGTGGCCTGAGCTCAGCCTTATGGCATCTGAGGCCTTAAGCTAATATGAATGTAGGTATATATAGTAGTGCAAATAATTTAGGTGAAGTTAAGAATGTTAGTGTGGGTGGTAAGAGTGATTGATGTTAATTATACAGTATGCTGCGAAGTTATTAAAAGAAAGGGTTTTGAGTAGCTCTGAAGGTGTTGAGTTTGGAAGTGAAAGTCGGTAGGTGTCGAAGAATGTGCATGTATCAAGGATGTGTTGGGTACTGATTGTTTGACTATTGCAAAATTTACAGATGTTGGACAGGCTTTTGTCAATTAGGTGTTTATGTGTGAAACTATTGTGTCCTAATCTTAGTCTTGTAATTTTTGTTTGGTCTTTTCTAGTCAGAGAGGTTGTACTGATTTTTAAGTAATCGTTGATTGTCTTGGAGTTTTGTGATATGTTTGAGTACCATTGTGAATGATTGTTGTTATCATTTTGGTGTTTTTGGAGGAAGTGTGATTTTAGAAAGCATTTTATGTCCGAGAAGACCACATTGGGTGTAATTGTGAGTGGTATGTTTATAGCATTTTTAGCTGCTAGGTCGGCACATTCGTTGCCGGTTATCTGTACGTGACCTGGGATCCAAATTAATTTTAGCCTATTTGGTTTCTCTAGTAGAGACCTACGAATTGAGTTGGAGTAGAAGTCTTTCTTTTCTTCTTTAGGTTTTTATTGAGTCAATAGGAGAGAGGGAGTCAGTGCAAATTGCGAATTTGCCTGGTAACTTTGTGGCGTATTTGATAGCTTCGTAAATGGCTATTAGTTCGGCAGAGAAATTTGAGCTGTAGATGTGATTTTTATAATTTTTTTGTTTTGAATTATGCTGTAGCTAACTTTGGTGTTGATTTTGGAACCGCCCGCGTATAGGAATTTGAAATTACGCAGTTTTTCGATAGTTGAGTAAAATTGCTTTCGAAATATTAGTGGAGGAGTAATGTTTTTTTTTTTTTTTTGAAATGGGCTAGATTTGTGTTTATTGTTGAGTGATCCAGTTGAAAGTGCGGAGTTTTTGTAAGGTTTAAAATTTAATGGCTGTCAAATTGTTTTGCTAAGTTTGTTATCCTATTTAGGCAGGATGGAGTTTTATTAATTATTTTTTGAGAATTTTTGGATAGGATCATTGGAAGAGGGGAGTAATGACACTAATGACACTGTGTTGCAATTGTGCAGGTGCAGATACTATGTAGTCGATGTCACTATTCCATCGGTATCTATTATTAAATATAAGTCCGAGTATTTTTACGTTATTAACAGAGCTTATGTTGATGTTGTTGCAGAGGGTGTTAACCTGGCAGTTGTGCTTTTTACATATGTGGATGTGTTTGCATTTTTGTAGTGGTAGTTGGGCCCTTGAATATTGGGACCAGTTGGTAATGTCGTTATGTAGGTTGCTGAGATCTATCGGAGTGTTTTTTGACCTGTTCATTTTTTTTTTATAATAATGAGGTCGTCAGTGTATGCCAAGAAGTTTAATTCCTTGTGAAGGGAAATGATGTCACTAAGCTTATTGTAAGCAATGAGGAAGAGTATAACGGATAATCTTGATCGGGGATCGGGTCACTGCCGAAGAGCTGAGACTCCGTTTTCCATTGGCTTTGAATGGCGATGATTGGGGATGCGATTGATAGGTCAATGTGTATGAATGTCTCCGTCGTTTCGGAGTGTTAGTAAGGATTGTGTTATGAATTCGGATATCGATTTCCCCATTTTATTATTGTTTTTGGCGCCCCAACTAGTGTGATGGGCATTGAGGTCACCCGTAATTAGTACAGATAATCTGGATTGTGGAACTATGTTTTCTAAGTTATTGTAAGTAAGTGGTGTATTGGGTGGAATGTACGTGGAGCTGATTATGAATTTCATCTTAGATTGGATGATAACCTTCGTAACGTCAGAGTTATTTACTGTAGAGTTGATATCTTTATGTTGCAAAGAGTTGTGGATAAGTAGTGCGAAGCCACCGAACGTGCTTCGTGTGCAGCCGGAGGTACAGGGTGGCTGATGAATTTTGCTACATTAAGAAACTCAAATAATTTTTTTTTTCAGTGTATGGAATTCATTTTTTTTTATTCATGTTAAAGCTCATTCAATTTTATTAAATATAGCTTAATTAGTTTTAAAAATAATGGAATTTAAATGCCCCCCTGCTCGTTCATGCATGTGCGGCATCTTACCCAAAAGTTGTTCGTTACTGCTTGGAGAGTAGAGACAGGAATAGCCGCAATTGTTTCTCGAATGGATTGCCTTGGTTCATTCAAATTTGTTGGTTTTGCTTTGTAGACTGCCTGCTTGCAATAACTCCACAAAAAAAAGTCAGGTGCAGTAAGGTCAGGCGACCTGGGTGGCCAACGGAATGTGGAGTTTCTGGATATCAGATTATTGGGAAATTTTCATCGCAATTCTGTCATAACATTTGAGGAGCTGCACCATCTTGCTGAAACCACACAGAGTAGAAAGAAATTCTCATTCGGCGTAATTCTGGATAGAAACACTCTCTCAACAAGCTCAAGTAACGGTCTCCAGTAACCGTAACGGTGTGACCGTTTTCTTCGAAGAAGTAGGACCCGAAAATGCAGCGTGATGAAACTGCACACCACACTGTGACACGAAGTGGATGCAATTTCGTCTCATGGAGTATCTGTGGGTTGGAAGAACTCCATATTCGACAATTTTGTTTGTTCATGTTGCCGTTTAAATCGAAATGGACCTCATCAGACATGAAAAGAGAGTTCAGCATGTTTCCATCCTCTTCCACCATTTGAAGCATCTTCTGGCAAAATTCCAAGCGAATCGGCAGGTCTGCAGCATTCAGTTTGTTGGCCACTTGAATTTTATATGGGAATAAGTCCAAATCTTTGTGCATAATTGACTGTAATGACTGTCTRCTTACACCCATTTGAGCAGATAAGCTTCTTGTCGAAACACGTGGATTGTTTTGTATGGCAGCAGCTACAGCAGCGATTGTTTCCTCCGTTCGCACCTAAGGGTTTCGATGGTAGGATCTTCTGTTGACTGTCCCATGCTCGGCAAAATTGTTTACAAGTCTCATTATGGTCCATATTGTTAAATGTAAAAGTCAATCTGCGAAATAAAAAAAAATTAACCAGTTTCATTAAATAGAAAGAAAGTTATTTAATTTTTTTTTGGTAGTGGCTTTAATCAGCCACCCAGTATATAAATGGTAGTTGATAGGTATATATGTATATAGGTAAATGTTGGTCGTTTTGTATGTGTGTTTCCTGGAGAGAAACTATTTTCGGAGTATGTGATTTTAACAATAGTTGTAAGTCGATGTAGTTATTTGTGTATCATTTTATATTCCATTGGAGTATAATAAGTGACATACTAGTGTATTGTATTAAATACATAATGAATGGTATAAATATTCAGGTGGTAAGATAATTAGTAATACGATAATATAATAAATAGAAAAAGGAAAAAGAAGAAATATGTTGTTGTCAGGCTATTTAATCTTCCATAGTGAGACTGTCAAAGTCATCAAAGCGATTTGATGTTGCTCTTGGGTTATATTTTGATTTTCGTTTCTGTCAGTTGTTTGTTGCTGAAGGGCGAACTACAGACGTATTAATGTTGCCGTTTCCTTGGCTGGTGCATTGCTTTGTATGAGTGAGATTCGTGCTGATCTTGGTGATGTAGTTTGTATATAGTATAGGCAGTTTTGTGGTTCACTTTTTGAAGTACTTTAATAGCCTGAATTTCGTTTTGTTTAATGAATATAGGACAGCTTCTAAAGTAAGGTGAGTCGTCGGCGTAGCTGGCGTTGTTTTCTCTGCCGCTATGGCAGGCGGACGGGTAGTGCCACTTTTCAACAGAGTCTGGTGATGTATGAATAGTTTGTGAGCAATTTGAGCATAGCTTTTGTTTTTTACAGTATTTCGTGATGGGTCCGTAGCGGTGACAATTTTTGCATCGTAGAGGCAGGGGTGTGTAAGTCGGATGCGCACTTTTTCGTAACCGATAGAAATTATGTCAGGTAGCAGTTCTCGACAAGTGCTCGCTCTGAGAAGTATTTACAGTTAGTCACATAAGTAAGTATACACTAGGTATGACGGGATTATTCACCTAACAGTTTTGTTAAATAACACAAAATAAAATAAAATAATGCTTTATTTACTTGAAAGAAACGTAGGGATCA
>NW_017536978.1:88208-133972 GCF_001853355.1 Bactrocera latifrons | reverse complement strand
AGATAAGTGCATCAAGTGTGAAGATTTGTTTAATATGGCCCCCGGGCCGCCCAACCTTGGGGATAACCGGTTTGCATTGCTTGCCCCTGAATCCCAGCCAAAAAGAAAGAAACCCACCTACTCCCCCCTCAACTTTCCTGACCTGCCGCAGGCCAAGAAAGAAAACCGGAAATATATTCTCATTAATGCAACGGACCCTAACAAGCCAGTTTCGAAGTATTCTTGCTTCGCTGTCCACAAAGCCTTAGAAGCTATTAGCAAAGAAATCATCTCAATTTCTGAGTGGCGTGCTGGTAATCTTCTGCTGCTATTGAAAAATAACCAAATTGCCCAAAAGTTCATTTCAACCAAAAAACTTCCTGGTGTGTGTTAAATTGAAGCGAAATACCATGACAACCTCAATAGCGTGAAAGGTACAATCTTTGCTTCTTGTCTCAATAATGTCAGCGAGAAAGAGATAATAGAAAACGTGAGAAAACAAGGTGTAGTCGATGTTTACAAATTTACTAGGCGGACGGAGGGAGTACCACTACCCCAACCCACGGGTGTAGTTTAACTTAACTTTGATATTTTTGAGTTACCTGAAAAGGTAGAAGTATCTTTGAGAAGTGCAAAAGTAAAACCCTATTACCCCAACCCAATGCGATGCAAATCTTGCCAACTGCTTGGGCATACBGCGAAACGATGCAATAAACCTCCCGTGTGTGCTTCTTGCAGTCTTCCTATTCATTCTTTACCTTGCACACTCATACTATGTGCAAACTGCTCAGGACATAACCCATCCTCTGCCAACACTTACCCAAAATATGTGCAAACGAAGGAGATACTAAAAATAAAATGCCAAAATAAATGCTCCATGAGAGAAGAAATTAAACTTTACAAAGCACAATCACCATCAATATTGAACACTTCCTTCACCGTAGTTGCCAGAGAAGCACAGCTGTCAAATAGTAACGCTATGTCAACCTCCAATTTTCTTGATATACCTACACATTCTTTAGTCAACAAATCACCCATTACGACTTCACACGATCTTTCTTTCAACAACTCACCACCGGAAAACTCACCTCAAAACATCAGCAATCAACAAGTCAGCAATAGCTCAGCCTCCTCTTTCAATCCTGTTTTACAGTCTTTCACACACACACAACTAAACCTCGAATCAACTCTCGCCAACATTATCGCTCAATCCAACTCCTATCAATATAACGCAGGTTCACCTGCATTCTCAACAGAGACAATTGATACCTCCGTTATGCTCTGATCATGTCAGTAGACGACGGTCACTAAGTATCCACCACTCTCAACATAGCATATAAACACCTCCTTAGCAACCTTTTCTAGCAACAATGTTTAATATCCTACAGTGGAATATGCACGGATACTACAACAGCTTTCACGAATTGGATATACTAATTAAAGAATACGCTCCAAGTTTTATTTCCCTTCAGGAAACTAACCTTGCTGCGGGCAAATCTGCGGCGGCGCCTAATCAATACCAAAGTTACTTTTACAACTTGCCTCAAAATCTAACTAGCAAGCAAGGTATCGCCATTTTGATTAAGAAGTCCATACCACACAAACAAATCCCTGTATCTTCAAATATAGCAATAGAAATCTCATTATCTTTCCAATTTTCAATTATTTCACTTTATATACCACCTTCACAAAATTTTTCTTGCAGCGACCTAATAAATATTTTTCGGGCGATATCCACCCCATTTATAATCGTAGGCGATTTCAATGCGTGGAGGCTCTTTGGGGCTCTGCCACCACAAATATCAGATGTTCTATGATTGAAGACTTAGCCTTCTCTGAAAACCTTATTATACTGAATGATAACAAACCAACACACTTTTCCACACACAAAATATTCACCACGGTAGACCTTACAATCTGTTCCTCTAACATTGCACCTAAATTAACGACAAACGCCCTTTCCCATCTGCATGGCAGTGATCATTACCCTATCTTTACATCCCTTTCCACTCTTATCACTTCTAAAAGCCCACAGAAGCCAAGGTTTATTATAGAAAAAGCTAACTGGGTCATGTTTGGAACGACTGCTTCCACACGTTGTCCGGACCGTCCTTGCACTCCCAATATCAGCAGGGAAGTTGCCACAATTACAAAAATCATTCGCATATCAGCCCATCTGTCTATTCCACAAACCAATCCCATCAAATAAATCCAAAAAGGGCATGGTCCGATATTAAACGACTTTCTGGCACTAATGCTCAATCGCATATTACTTCAATTAATAGCGCACATGGCCCTATCGTTGACCACAAGCAAATAKCAAATCACTTCGCAAAGTACTGGTCCAATTATTCACTCGATTGAAATTTCCACCCTACTTTCCTTTCAGAGAAGAACAAATACCTCAACAGTAGTTCCAAGAGTCCCCCTGCAACTCCTAGCATAACCGACTGCAAGATCAATAACATTGAATTCGAATCAAYTCTATCTTCTTTAAGTGGGRGAACCCCCGGGGCTGACAGAATATCATATCCTATGTTGCAACACTTACCCCCATGTATGAAGACAAGATTGTTAATGCTATATAACAACATCTTAAGCCAAGGTACGTTTCCTCAGGCTTGGAAGCACGCAGTCGTTGTCCCCATTCCAAAATCTGGCAACCCCACTACAGAAACTTCAGGCTTTAGGCCTATTTCTTTACTGAATTGCCTGGGATAACTACTCGAAAAAATTATAGCCAGACGTATTTCGTGGCATGCCTTAACCWATAATTCCATGMGCCCTCAGCAAATGGCTTACAAGGACGGGCAAAGCAACATTGATGMTTTGCTGCTYTTTAAAAATCATGCATCTTCAGCCTTAGCAAACAGAAACCACCTCTCTGCACTTAGCATTGACTTCGAAAAGGCCTTCGATCGGCTTGGATCTCGGCAACTCGAAAAATGGGGCATTGGGGGCCATATTCTAAGACTCATTCAGTCATTCCTCACAAACCGAAGATTCGTCTGTAAAGTCAACAACACATTGTCAGACCCGTTTACTCTCCATAACGGAATACTCCAGGGGTCTCCCCTCTCTGTATCCCTTTTTATCGCTGCTTTTAATGAAGTGAGCCATATAATTAATAAACATATAAATATTGGTCATATTTGCTATGCTAATGATGTGATTTTCAGTAAACTGAATGATTTAAATGTTGTTAAACGAGACTTCACAAATATTCTTAGGGATCTAAATATATGGTCCGAATCTTCGGACAATTATTTACAATAACAGCCCTATCTCAAACACTAATAGTCTTAAGTTCTTAGGTGTAATTTTTGATAAGAAACTTACCTTAAAGGAACATTGTTTGTACTTAAGAAAGCAACTGGCTGCCCGACTGAATATTATCAAATATTTATCATCTAAACATTGTTTAATCAACTCTGCAACTCTAATAAATGTAACGAGGGCGCTTGTGTTGTCGAAGATAGATTACGGCCTTCCTATCTATGGTAATTGCGCGAAAATCCACATCAAAAAACTGTACTCTCCGTACCACATGGCAGTAGGCAGAAGCATTCGCGCGTTTCCAAAATCGCCCACCAAATTCGTCTTAGTGGAAGCCGGCTTACCCACAATCGAAGAGAGATTCTAACTGAACCTAATGAAACTTATATCTAAGCTTTTTACATGTTACAACAGTACTCTTAGCGAAACATTCACATTCGTACTTCTTCAATCGGTCCAGTCCGTCTTACTGCCAACATTGCCCGGGGGCGTCACCAACAGTCCATCACCTACTCGACGAATGCCACCATTTTACAGTAATCAGGAGGGCTATCTTCGATAACCAAACACTTACAACACTTTTGAAAACTACGTCTCTCGAGAATGTTACAAAAATATCAAAATATCTGGATAAATGGGGTCTAAACATTTAATATGACATCCTACCTAGCTTAGATAAGAACTTTGTTTTTGTTTTACTTAAGCATGTATATAGACTTTATGAAGATTTTAAATATATAAAGYGTGGACAATAGAACTTAATTTTAGTCACCTAGCCTTAGATCCACCATCGAGCCGAAGGTCCTCGCAGCCAGTGCCCCTTTTTCGTGTAAAAATAATTGTATTATTTTTTTTTTCACATTTATTAATAAATAAATAAATATGTCAGGTAGTGAGAGCGTTGAAAAGGTAATAATTTTTAAACCGGTTTTCACAAGTGGTGATTCATTATTGTTTTCTTTACGTATAATTTTTCGCACTTCACTTACGCCTTCATCTTAAGTTCATCCAAGATTTCGTTTTCGGGTATTCCACAAAGGGCTCTGCAGTAGACAACACCTTTGGTGAAATTCAGATTAGAGTGCATTATTATTTTTACTTGTATGTAAGGGTATACATTTTTCAGTTTTTTGAGTTTCTGAGCTTATGTATGGTTCTTTGTTTTTTTAAGGATATCGCCGATCACTTTTTTGATAAGGAATGGGGACACTTTAGTTAAGGTGTCGTCACTATTTATTCTTTTCATCACTAAAAATTTACGTCTAGGTGATTTTATTTCCGTAATTTTTTCATATGGTTGGGGGAGGAGCGGCGGTTTTGCGCGATGAGAGCATAAATCACTTAATTCAGCTTTTGTCACTTATTTCAAGTTTACGTTTAGACGGCTGATTAACGAACTTACTCACCTGAGAGCTGTAGTCGAACTGATCTATATTTTTGACTACTGCAAAATCTATTAAGTCTGGAATTTTTTTTTTCTATCACCGGGCCAGTACGTCGGCTTATCAGGAGATATTATATCCAGCAAATTAATGACTAAGACGTGAGCCTTAGTACGTGTATTTTTTGTTGTAATCTCTTTCTTCTTCTTTACTGGCGGACACCGCTTACGCGATTGTAGCCGAGTTAACAACAGCCGTTTCTTCCTTTCGCTAGTGGCGCCAATTGGATATTCAAAGCGAGGCCAGGTCTTTCTCCACCTGGTCCTTCCAACGGAGTGGAGGTCTTCCTCTTCCTCTGCTTCCCCCGGCGGGTACTGCGTCGAATACTTTCAGAGCTGGAGYGYTTTCGTCCATYCGGACAACATGACCTAGCCAGCGTAGCCGCTGTCTTTTAATTCGCTGAACTGTGTCAATGTCGTCGTTTATCTCGTACAGCGCATCGTTCCATCGAATGCGATATTCGCCGTGGCCAACGCGCAAAGGACCATAAATCTTTCGCAGAACTTTTCTCTCGAAAACTCGCAACGTCGACTCATCTGTTGCTGACATCGTCCAAGCCTCTGCACCATATTGCAGGACGGGAATAATGAGTGACTTATAGAGTTTGGTTTTCGTTCGTCGAGAGAGGACTTTACTTCTCAATTGCCTACTCAGTCCGAAGTAGCACTTTTTCGCAGGAGTTATCCTGCGTTGGATTTCGTGGCTGACATTGTTGGTGGTGTTAATACTGGTTCCTTAATAGACGAAATTATCTACAACTTCAAAGTTATGACTGTCAACAGTGACGTGAGAACCAAGTCGCGAGTGCGACGACTGTTTGTTTGATCACAGGAGATATTTCGTCTTGCTCTCATTCATTGCCAGACCCATTTTCTTTGCTCCCTTGTCTAGTCTGAAGAAAGCAGAACTAACGGCGCAGGTGTTGGGCCGATGATATCAATATCATCGGCATACGCCAGCAGATGTACACTCTAGTAAAGGATTGTACGTGCTCGATTAAGTTCCGTAGCTCGAATTATTTTCTCCTGAGAAGTGGTTCTCGATCCTGACGGAGCTTTTGGTGTTGCTTAACGTCAGTTTACACAGCCGTATTAGTTTTGTGAGGATATCAAATTCTGACTTCGCGGCATAAAGGCAGCTTTTATTCGTGCTGTCGAAAGCAGCTTTGAAATCTACGAAGATTCTCATTTCACTGGACTTTTCCAAGATTGATGAATGTCTGGTCTGTTGTTGATTTGTTTATGTCGAAAGCCACACTGATACGGTCCAATCAGTTTGTTGACGGTGGACTTTAATGTTTCACACAATACGCTCTATAGAAACTTATACGTGATATTGAGAAGGGTCTCCCTCTTTGTGGAGCACCCTCCAACTCCAATCGTTGGGCATGCTTTCGTCTGGCCATACAAATAAGCTGATGCATGCTTCTTATGAGTTTTCGCCGCCGTATTTGAACAGCTTGGCCGGTAATCCATCGGCCCTCGCCGCTTTGTTTCTCTTCAGGCGGGTAATTGCGATTCGAACTTCTTCATCGTCGGAACGTACGCATGTATAGAACACTGGAGACATGTCTTCCATCTGCCACAACATGATCGATCTGGTTGGCTTTCTTGTGCAAGAGTCTAGTACTACAGATAACAATATTTCGGGCGCCGGCGAAGTCGATAAGCCTCAACCCATTTGAGGATGTTTCGTCGTGGAGGCTGAATTTACCGACCGTATTGCTAAAGATACCTTCTTTGCCCACTCTCGCGTTAAAGTCGCCAAGCACAATTTTGACATCGTGGCCGGGCAGCTCTCATAAGTGCGCTCCAAGCGCTCATGGAATGCATCTTTGGTCACATCGTGTTTCTCTTCCGTCGGGGCGTGGGTGCAAATCAGCGATATGTTGAAGAGCCGGTATGAAGGATAGTACTCGGCGTCGGAGTCTCTCTGCCACCACGAGTCCCACACCAAACTTGCGCTCCTTTATATGGCCACAGGAGTAAATGCAACAAGGACCTACTCGTCTCTGGCCTTGTCCCGTCCATCGCATTTCTTGGACGGCGGTGATGTCAGCCTTTATTTTTACGGGGACATGAAACAGCTGGGCCACGGCACCTTCATAATTGAGGGATCATTCATTCCAGGTGCGTGCTCTCAATTCGTAGTCTTTATTTCGTTTGCCACGGTCGTCATTAAAATGGGAGTCACCCATCCGAGGCTTATTGTCTCTTTTTATTGGTACTGTTTTTACGTGGCGGGTCCCAAACCCAGCGCGCAACCCTATGTAGGAGATGTTTCGCCTTCTGACTTTAGCCCGCCACCAAACGGATGTTCTTAGACTAACCAGAGGATACTTGGTCAAAGACCGGAAGTCGTGAGCTGCTTGAGTCAAAAAGAATCGTTTCTGGCCACTCCCAAGTGAATAACGATCAGAGAACTTCTCTCACTTCTACACATGACTCCATCCTCTCGTATTAATCTCAACCTGCTATAAATCTCTAAACCTATTGTTCCAAAAAGTCTTTAAATTTGCTATTTGCTTTTAAAATGAGGCAGACAGTATATGGCCTAAAGTTTTAAGTCACAACCCCGATTTCTTAGTGATATTGTTTTAGCTTGTAACTGTGGTGTAGCATGAGATTCTAAAGCAAAGTGGTTTAAACGATTTCTAATCAACACTGCCGTGTCACCATGCGTTTTTCCATCCGGATAATTTGTAACATAAAGTCTAAATTCCGGTTTATTTAAAATATTTTTATTTATTAGATCACTTCCTGATATAAGCAATAATTTAAATTTTTTTTTTGACTTAGAGCTTTTCAATTGATATGAATGATACTCGTAGTTCTTGTTTTTATTTGACAAAAATTTAACTATTTCCATAAAACTTTCTTTAGTGTTAGGCTGAATTTTGGTTACATCTATATTGCCTTTTTTCAAAGGCACTAAAAGAAAATCGTTAGTA
The DNA here is from genome assembly GCF_001853355.1 of Bactrocera latifrons. Taxonomy (NCBI): domain Eukaryota; kingdom Metazoa; phylum Arthropoda; class Insecta; order Diptera; family Tephritidae; genus Bactrocera; species Bactrocera latifrons. The sequence goes on along the minus strand of NW_017536978.1, from coordinate 126,325 downwards.
CCTAGAATATCACTTAATTCATTACTGCTACGTTCACGTAAATACATAGGAGTTGGTTTGGCATTAAGACTGTGGTTACCACCGTTGTCTGATCCATTGCTTAGTAAGACAAATCTGTTGACATCTAAAACTTCCTTTTCATTCTTATTTATTGTACCGCCTTGAAATTTTTTTAGGATTGACCGCTGACATTGAAGCACTTAATGTCCTTTTTATATAAATGTAGCGGTCAATGCCAGTTTACGCAGACTGGCTTTGTTTTAATGATACATTCTCACCTTGGGTTATGTTATCCTTCGCTGCCTGCGTGATTACTGGTACCTGCTTAGTTGTTGGTGTCACGGTTTGTTGCTGGCTGTTGTAGACTGTCGTGTTCTACTGCTTTTGTTTTTTGACTCATCCTTCTCACCATTGCCTTGTTTGTTGGTAGGAGCTTAATTCGCAGGCTCGAGAAAGCTGAAGTAGGTATTCATAAAATGTCTACGCAATTGTTGGTGGGGCTGCTGTGCTCATGTTTCTTGTTTCATTTTTGGTTTATTTCGCACTTACTTGTTTTTTATTATGTTTACTGCATGCAAAAAGTATAATTTTTTGGGTTTGTTATATTTTGACTAACACTTTCGGCTTTATTGCCTAACGCCTGCACCGAATGCACTTCTTAGAATATTTGTTTATTTTCTTTTACTTTTTTTTGTTCTTAGAAAGTTTCTACGGAGCGAACAAGACACGTCCGTCTATATTGAAGGCTCGCTTATAACATGACATAGAATTATAAAAAATAACAAATAAATAATTTTGTCAAAATTAGTCAGTCGGGTCCCAAGATATGGGTTTTCACCAAAACGTAGGTGGCGCCACGCCCATCGTCCAATTCTTACCATGGTCCCTATTAAAGCTTTATCGCGTTTGTAGTAGTCTTTAACAGTACCGCTATATGGGGAGTAGGCGGGGTTATCCTCCGGTTTCGTCCATTTTTAACTTCTCGATAGAAGTTTTATAGGACTTTTACTCAGCAAATTTAGTTGTTGTAGCTTAAGTTGTTTAGAAGATATGTACATTAAACTTATTAGGAGGCGGCGCGACGCCCACTTTTTCAAAAAATGTTTACCATAGGTGCCCCTGGCTACTACAATCCCCTGTGTCAAACGTATATCTTAGTTGGATGCTTAGTTATGGCACTTTATAAGTTTTCGGTTAATGGCGATTTGTGGGCGTGGCATTGGTCCGATTACGAACTCGATTTTTTGTTTTTGTACTAAGAAACCGGCATAAACACATAGTTAGTAATAATATCCCCAGGATAATTTTGGATATATCTTTAAATGATGTGAGAAATGTTTGTAGGACTTTTAAAAATTTAAGCGAAGGTTTGGGTGGGCCGGTTAGACTTTTTATGTTAACCCAGATTTCTTTTGAAGAAGATGTTGGGAATATGTAAGACGTGAATTTTGAGATGTCTGTTTGTTTTGGTACTTTTGCTGCACTCTTAAACTATGCATCCGTCAATCCGCACAATAAAAGAGATTAAATGTTTTGTCCCTCCCGTGTAGTAATACTTAGCCGGTAGTTCCGTGGGAGTGAGTCGGAAGTTATGTTCCCCCTACTATAAAAAAAGCCTACCCGACGCCTTTTCGCAAATGATTATGTTATGGTAACAAATGCTCAGCAAAAATATCAACACCTCAAACAAAAGGCATACCTCATAATAGAAACGTTTCCTAGTGGAGAAAAGCACTCAATAAACTACGAGAGGACAAACAATCTTTTTGGTAAAACTTTAAACGCAACATTACATATAACAACCTTATCGCTTATAAACAAGCAAAAATCAAGCCATCATTGCTCATATGTTGTATCCCATAAGAAATATGGAGTCTTCACTGCAACACAGTTAGTGTATATTAAATTTTTGCCTGTCGAGATGCCTCGTTAAAAATAAAGAGGTTGGCTTTCTCTAAAAGGTTGTCAATTAATTTATCTCAAGAGTTGGTTGAGGAATAACCCCATACTGTATTCCATGCCTTGAAGTTGCCATTGAAAATTAAAGGGAATATCCCAATAAGCTGATATCCAGAAACTCCACATTTCATTGGCCACCCAGGTCGCCTGACCTTACTGCACCTGACTTTTTCTCGTGTGGTAATTGCAAACAGGAAGTCTACAAAGCAAAACCAACAAACTTGAATGAACTAAGGCAATCCATTCAAGAAACAATTGCGGATATTCCTGTCTCAACTCTCCAAGCAGTAATGAACAACTTTTTGGTAAAATGTCGCACATGCATCAACAAGCGGGGGGGGGGCATTTAAATTCCATTTTTTTAAAACGAATTAACCTATATTTAATAAAATTGAATGAGCTTTAACATGAATAAAAGAAAAATTAATTCCATACACTGAAAAAAAATTATTTGAGTTTCTTATTGTAGCAAAATTCATCAGCCACCCTGTATACTAAGTTCAGCCAGGTCCTTCTCCACCTGGTATTTTCAGCGAAGCCGCTGACTTTTAATTAGTTGAACTATGTCAGTGTTGTCGTATAGTATATGTCATATAGCTCAAATTTTCATTGAATGCGGTATTCGCAGTATCCAATGCTCAAAGGACCATAAATCTTCCGCAGAACCTTTCTCTCGAAAACTCGTAACGTCGACTCATCAGATGTTGTCATCGTAAAAGCCTATGCAGCATATAACAGGACGGAAATTATGAGTGACTTATAGAGTTTGGTTTTTGTTCGTTGAAAGAGGTCTTTACTGCTCAATTATCTACTCAGTCCGAAGTACCACCTGTTGGCAAGAGTTAGTGTGTGTTGAATTTCGAGGCTGACGCTATTGTTGGTGTTGATACTGATTCCAAGATAAGCAAAATTATCAGCGATTTCAAATAACTGTCAATAGCCAAGTCGCGATTGCGCCGACTGTTTGTTTGAGAACAGTTCGATATTTTGCCTTTTGCTTCCTTATCAATTCTGGAGAAAGCAAAACTAACAGCACTATTGTTGAGGCCAATGTTATCAATGCCATAGGCGTACGCCTGCAGTTGTATATTCCATACAGAAGGCAGCTCGAAGAATTTTCTCCAAGAGCAGATTGAAAAAGTCGCACAAAAGAGAGTGGCTTTGTCTGAAAAATTGTTTGGTATCGAACGGCTCGGAGAGGTTAGTTGCGATCCTGACGGAGCTTTTGGTATTGCTCAACGTCAGTTTACATAACCATATTAGTTTTTCGGGTATGCTAAATTCAGACATCACGGCGTAAAAAGAACTTCTTTTCGTGCTGTAAAAAGCAGGGCTTTAGTATTTCGCACAATACGCTCAATAGAACCTTATATGCGATGTTGAGGAGGCTTACCCCCCGGTAGTTGGAGCAGATTGTAGGGTGACCGGTTTTGTCGATTGAGCAGAACATATTTAAATTCTAATCGTTGAGAATGATTTTGTCCCACCATATTCTTCAAAGAAGCTGATGCATTCACCTTATCAGTTCCTCGCCGCCTTATTTGAACAGCTCGGCTGGCAACCCATCGGTCCTCGCCGCTATGTTGTTCTTCAAGCGGGTAATTGCTGTTCGAGCTTCTTCATGGTCGGGCAAAAACGTCTGCTCTATCGTCATAATTTGGGAATCGGGTTCGCTTTCTCCTGGCGTTGTGCTTTCACTGCCATTCAGCACATTGAAGAAGTTTTCCATCCTCAATTTAAGTATGCTCTGGGCATCGGTGACTAGATCCCCTTTAGGGGTTCTACAAGAGTATGATCCGGTCTTGAAACCTTCTGTAAGCCGCCGCATTTTGCCGTAGAATTTTCGAGGATTACCCCTGTCAGCCAGCTTATCAAGCTCTTCATACTCATTCATTTCGGTTTCTTTCTTTTTCTGCCCGCAAATGCGTCTCGCTTCCCTCTGCAACTCTCGGTATCTATCCCATCCCGCACGTGTTGTGGTCGATCGTAACGTTGAGGGGTAGACAGCCCGCTTTCTCTCCGTTGCGAGGCGGCACTCCTCGTCGTACCAGCTGTTCTTTTGCATTTTTGACTAGAACACTAGAAACGTGTCTTCCGTCTATCACAACATGATCGATATAGGTTTTGTCTTTTCGATCTGAAGGCAGCCAGCTGGCGTTAAAGACATCAAGCACGATTTTGACACCGTGACGGGGGCAGCTCTCATAAGTGCTCTCCAAGCGCTCATAGAAGGTCACAACCCTGTGAAGGGGATGTTTCGTCTTCTCGCTTTAGCTCGCTTTTAAACGGATATTTTTTGGGTATCCAGAGAATACTTGGTATAGCACAGGAAATTGTGAGCGGTTTGGGCCATATGAAATGGATTGTTTCTGGCCATTAAAAGTAAAGTTCTCCGATTGATTTGTCCAATTCCTCTGCGTACATTCCGTGAAGAATTTCATGGATGGTGGAAGGCAGGAAATTTAACGAAAGAAGGTTGCTTGTTCTATTTTTGATTTTATTATTTTCATTTTGCTACTTGTTTTCATTATTATTAAGTGTGAAATGGGAATCAAGGATTGATAGGACTCGTTTGTTAATTTTTTGTTTGGTTGTTTGTTGAGTAAGTATTAAGTTACCTCCTATGTCGTTTCTAATAGCCCTGACATACGAGCAAAATTAATGCGCCTTAAGCAACGGTAATGCGCATTGAAATGTTATGGTGATAGACGGCAGAGTTGTGCGTTTAGACAGCTGATTGTGAAATTTTTTAATTTAGTTAAGAAAAAAAGTGAAGTAGAAATGAATAAGATATATTATTAATAGAAATTTTGATTAATTTGGAAAATCAATATAAATTTAATGAAAAAATTCGCTTATTATTAGCTACGTGAAAATATAATAGAGTGAAGTTAAAAGCAATATTGGAAAATGGATAACTTTGTTTGCAAAATTTGTTTTTGTTAATATACTTGTACATAATTTAATTAACAATATAAAAACTGTTTACATCTGATGCTGAAACACACAAAGAAAACGGCAGATTTCGAACGACATCTGTCAAACAATAGCAAAAACTCACCATTTTTGGGCAGTATTGCCTACTCAAATTTGATAAATTTAGCTAAATGCACGAAACTTTTGTGCATTACTAACTTGCATTACCATGCGTCAAATGCGGAAGTTTATTTAAATTAAGCTTTTAATTTAATTTTAATTAATGCAATTTAGCGCTGTCGTCTTTCAGGGCTATAAGCTCCTTTGGAATTGAATGAATTAATTCTAATTCCGTAAGATTACTGTACAATCCTGTGGTGAAGTGTACGCCACAAGGTTTTCCTTTCCCGTTTTGTAATGAAATGAACGGAGAAACCCCTTCTACAAGTTTGAATATTTATCCGATATGGAAAAAGTCAGTGGTTGACGATCCGTGAAAGTATTTAAACTTTTTAAACATATAAGTAATTACGAAGTTTTTGTAAAGCCAAACTACTGCTAATATCTCCCTATCGTTTGTGGCGTAGTAAGTAAAAGGGTCCTTAAAATCAAACCAAGGGTCGTAAAGACTCTGGGAGCTCAAAATTTATTATATCTTTACCATTATCGCGACAAGTTTTTATTCCACCTTTTAATACTTTTAAAACCAAAAACTCAACACTTTGTTGGAAAATTATTTATTTTTTTCATAGACACTCGCATGTTGGCGTAATATATATTGGTAGGGATTCTATCACGCCTGAAGAACAACAAAGCGGCGGGGGCCGATGGATTGCCGGCCCAGCTATTCAAACACGGCGGCGAAGAGCTGATAAGGAGCATGCATCAGCTTCATTGTAAAATATGGTCGGACGAAAGCATGCCCAACGATTGGAATTTAAGTGTGCTATGCCCAATCTTCAAGCCTCCTCAGTATCGCATATAAGGTTCTATCGAGCGTATTGTGTGAAAGATTAAAGCCCACCGTCAACAAACTGATTGGACCTTATCAGTGTGGCTTCAGACCTGGAAAATYAACAACCGACCAGAYAYTCACCATGCGCCAAATCTTKKAAAAKACCCGTGAAAGGAGAATCGACACTCACCACCTCTTCGTCGMTTTCAAAGCTGCTTTCRACAGCACGAAAAGGAGCTGCCTTTATGCCGCGATGTCTGAATTTGGTATCCCTGCAAAACTTATACGGCAGTGTAAGCTGACGTTGAGCAACACCAAAAGCTCCGTCAGAATCGGGAAGGATCTCTCCGAGCCGTTCGATACCAAACGAGGTTTCAGACAAGGCGATTCCTTATCATGGGACTTTTTCAACCTGCTTCTGGAGAAAATAGTTTGAGCTGCAGAACTAAATAGAGAAGGTACCATCTTCTATAAGAGTGTACAGTTGCTGGCGTATGCCGATGATATTGATATCATTGGCCTCAGCACCCGCGCCGTTAGTTAGGACAAGGAAGCAACACAAATGGGTCTGGCAGTGAAGGAGGGCAAGACGAAATATCTCCTGTCATCAAACAAACAGTCGTCGCACTCGCGACTTGGCACTCACGTCACTGTTGACAGTCATAGCTCTGAAGTTGTAGATAATTTCGTCTATCTTGGAACCAGCGTAAACACCACCAACAATGTCAGCCTAGAAATCCAACGCAGGATAACTCTTGCCAACAGGTGCTACTTCGGACTGAGTAGGCAATTGAGAAGCAAAGTCCTCTCTCGACGAACAACAAACCAAACTCTATAAGTCACTCATAATTCCCGTCCTGCTATATGGTGCAGAGGCTTGGACGATGTCAACAACAGATGAGTCGACGTTGCGAGTTTTCGAGAGAAAAGTTCTGCGAAACATTTATAGTCCTTTGCGCGTTGGCCATGGCGAATATCGCATTCGATGGAACGATGAGCTGTACGAGATATACGACGACATTGACATAGTCCAGCGAATTAAAAGACAACGGCTACGCTGGCTAGGTCATGTTGTCCGGATGGACGAAAACACTCTAGCTCTGAAAGTATTCGACACAGTACGCGCCGGGGGAAGCAGAGGAAGAGAAGACCTCCACTCCGTTGGAAGGACCAAGTGGAAAAGGACCTGGCTTCACTTGGAATATCTAATTGACGCTACGTAGCGAAAAGAAGAAACGACTGGCGCGCTGTTGTTAACTCGGCTATAATCGCGTAAGCGGTGACTACACCAATCAAGAAGAAGAAGAAGGGATTCTATTAATATCCTTGCTATTTTTCATAGCTCTCTTAGAAAATATTATAATATCGTCAATGTAAACATGACAAGGTTTTCAACCTCTTCTCTGAAACTGTCATCAAAAATGTTGGAAGCCTTCTAAGGCCAAAATGTAACCTGCACATTTTACACTTTTCATTATTGACCGGGAACACTGTTATTTCTCTATCTCTTCCTGTCAGTTTTACTTGGTGGAAGCCTGACTATAAATCTATTTTTTATAATTATGTAGAGCTGCGATTTGTTATCTGCCACTTATAGTTATACTCCTCCAATAGCATTATCAATTGCCAAAAATGAAGTGCTTTTCCCCCCTTAGCCATAGCGGTAGCAAATAATTGAGAGCGATATGACTGCAGAGCTATTTAAAATTTTCATGTCCTGCGGCTCTCGCATGTGTTAGTTGTTATACTCTTGCAACCAGTTGCTACAGCGTATTATAGTTTTGTTCATGTTATGAATATATGTATAAATGCTCAGGATAACGAGAAAACTTGAAATCCGGGCAACTGTCTGTATGTCCGTCCGTCCGTGCATGCTGTAAATTGAGTAAAAATTAATATATACATCGTGATGAAACGACCAGAAATCGCCATTAACCTACAACACATAAAACGCCATAACCAAGCACTGAATTAATATACTTACTATACGCATAGGATACGGATTTTCCTTCTTCCTACAAATCTTGTGCCGAATTTGTCGGTCAGTGTATGAGTTATATAGAGTATATGTACTTACAAGGTGTGTTCCAAAGTAAAAAGAATAAAAAAAACTGAACAAATGGTTTTTTCGGCAAAACCAAATTATTTTGTTCAAAATAGTCTCCTTCTACTTCAATACGGATTTTACCAAAAGCATGTCGAACGAGTGCTTTAGCTCGTTGGCCGCCAATATGCCCGTGCCCATTAAATAGCCTCTACGTCTGCGTATCGCTTTTCTTTCATGAGCAAATGCATTTTTCCGAAAAGGGAGATTTCGCACGATGCCATATCGGGGATTCGTTAATGGCTAAAATGTGATTTTTGGTCAAATAATCGGTCATAAGCGTCGATCGGTGAAACAAATTTTTGGTTGTCAGTCAATTTGTGCGGAACAAACCATGCACACACCTTTCGTAAGCTTAAATGCGATAGGCGATAAATCGATGTCTTGGAGATGTTGAATTCCATTTCCATGAATTTCAATGATGTTTTCGGCTGATTTTTTATGAATTCACGAACAGCTTCGATGGAATTTCTTTTGATCACGGATTTTGATTGGTCCATATGTTGATCGTCTTTTATGTCCTCACGACCACTTTGAAAACTTGGAAACTACTCGTGCACTCTGCTACGGGATAGGCATTCATCGCCGTAAATTTGTTTCATCAATTGAAACGTTTCGGTTAAAGTTTTACCAATTTTAAAACAAAATTTTATGTTGGCTCTTTGTTCGAAGCTCATTTTTGCACCGATAACACAAACATACTGATACTTAAAATGCAATAACTTCACTTCCAATCAATGCATCGTCTTGAATTCTCACTGGACAATCGACAATGATAGCAGATTCTAACTCAGCAGTCGACATATAGATGGCGCCACTAGCGGCTGTTTATTTTGGAACGCACCTTGTATATAAAACTGTGTACATTTCGATTCCCTGGTTGACGTTTCACATCGTAGCCACAACTAGGAGCTTGGATACCCTTCCTGTCTAATCTAGCAAGCATCCGAACTTGCTAATATATCTCTAACTTATTAGGTGAGAGAATTGGATGGCAGTAGATATCGCCTTTAGACACAAAACAAAAAAACATGACGAACAGGGCAAGAAAAATCACAAGTTTAGAAGATTTTAGGAAACTTAATAGTAATTCAAGCTAGAAAGAGCTAAGTTCGGGTGCAACCGAACATTTCATACTCTTTTAACTTGCAACAAAGACAGGGACAACCAGAGGATCGAAATCTACACAATTTTATATCTTCTTCTTCCTAATTGGCGTAGTAACCGCTTACGCGATTATAGCCGAGTTAACATTCGCGTGCCAGTCGTTTCTTCTTTTCGCTACGTGGCACCAATTAGATATTTCAAGTGAAGCCACGTCCTTCTCCACTTGGTCCTTCCAACGGAGTGGAGGTCTTCCTCTTCCACTGCTTCCCCCGGCGGGTACTGCGTCGAATACTTTCAGAGCTAGAGTGTTTTCATCCATCCGGACAACATGACCTACCCAGCGCAGCCGCTGTCTTTTAATTCGCTGAACTATGTCAATGTCGTCGTATATCTCGTACAGCTCGTCGTTCCATCCAATGCGATATTCGCCGTGGCCAACGCGCAAAGGACCATAAATGTCTCGCAGAACTTTCCTCTAGAAAACTTGCAACGCCGACTCATCCGTTGTCCAAGTCTCTGCACCATATAGTACGACGGGAATTATGAGTGACTTATAGAGTTGTGTTTTGTATGTCGAGAGAGGACTGCTTCCCAATTGCCTACTCAGTCCGAAGTAGCACCTGTTGGCAAGAGTTATCCTGCATGGGATTTCTATGCTGGCATTGTTGAAAAAGTCGCACGATAAGGAATTGCCTTGTCGGAAACCTCCTTTGGTATCGAACGGCTCGGAGAGGTCCTTCTCGATTCTGACGGAGCTTTTAGTGTTACTCAACGCTAGTTTACACAGCCATGTTAGTTTTGCGGGGATACCAAATTCAGACATCGCGGCATAAAGGCAGCTCCTTTTCGTGCTGTCGAAAACAGCTTTGAAATCGACGAAGAGGTGGTGAGTGTCGATTCTCCTTTCACGGGTCGTTTCCAAGATTTGGCGCATGGTAAATATCTGGTCGTTTGTTGACTTGCCATGTCTAAAGCCACACTGATACGGTCCAATCAGTTTGCTGACGGTGGACTTTAATGTTTCACACAATACGCTTGATAGAACCTTATATGCGATGAAGGAAGCTTATGCCACAGTAGTTGGCGCAGTTTGTGGTCCCTTTTTTTGGATTGGGCAGAGCACACTTAAATTCCAATCGTTGGGCATGCTTTTGTCCGACTATATTTTACAAAGAAGCTGATGTATGCTCCTAATCAGTTATCGCTGCCGTATTTGAGTAGCTCGTCGAGCAATCCATCGCCCCTCGCCGCTATGTAGTTGTTCAGGCGGGTAATTGCTATTCGAGCTTCTTTATGGTCCGCCAACGGAACGTATGCTCCATCGCCATCGATTGGGTACTCGAGTTCGGCATCTCCTAGCCTTGTACATTCACTGTCATTCAGCAGCCTGGAGAAGAGTTCCCTCCATAATTTAAGTATACTCTGGGCATCGGGGACTAGATCACCTTTGTGGGCTCCGGTCTTGAAACCTTCTGCTAACATTTTTTCGTATAATTTTCGTGAATTACTCCTGTCGGCCAACTTATCAAGCTCTTCATACTCACGTCTCTCTCTTTTTCTGTCTGCAAATTTGTCTCGCTTCCCTCTTCAACTCTCGGTATTTATTCCATCCCGGACGTGCTGTGGTCGATCGCAACGTTGCGATGTGGGCAGTCTTGTTTTTTATCCGCTGCGACACGGCACTCCTCGTCGTACCAGCTGTCATTTGCATTTTTCGAAAACCAATGGTTTCGGTTGAAGCTGTATGTAAGGAGTTTGAAATGCCGTGCCACAGTTCCCTTATATCGAGTTGTTGACGAGTGTTCTCAGAGAGTAGGAGTGCAAGCCGAGTAGATAATCGTTCCGCTGTCTGTTGTGATTGCAGCTTCTCGACGTCGAACCTTCCTTGTGTTTGTTTACGTGCGTTTTTTTCTGCACAGAGGCGAGTGCGAATCTTGGTTACCATAAGATAGTGATCCGAGTCTATGTTAGGACCTCGGAGCGCACGCACCTTTAAAGCTTTGGAGACGTGTCTTCCGTCTATCACAACATGATCGATCTGGTTGGTGGTTTTACGATCCGACGACAGCTTGATATATTTTCTTGTGCTAGAACCTAGTTCTACAGGTAGCCATATTCCAGGCGCCAACGAAGTCGATTAGCCGCAATCCATTTGGCGATGTTTTCTCGTGGATGCTGCATTTACCGACCGTATTGCTAAAGATCTTATTTGCCTTCCCTGGCGTTAAAGTCGCCAAGCACGATATTGACATCGTGGCGGGGCTGCTCTAATAGGTGCGCTCCAAGCGCTCACAGAAGGCCTTCTCTTCCGTCGGGGCGTGGGCGCAAATCAGCGATATGTTAAAGAACTTGGCTTTGATGCGGATTGTGGCTAGACGTTCACTCATCGGAGTGAATGATAGTACTCGGCGACGGAGTTTCTCTCCGTCTCCTCGTGAGCTGCTTAAGCCATATGTAAAATTATCGTTTCTGGCCACTCCCAAGTGAATGGCGATAAGAGAGCTTTCCTCACTTCAGTGAACTTCTGCACATGAATCCATCCTTATCTTATCGACTACGTGTATTTTAATATATTATTGTTAAAGGGTGATCCATTTCGAGATTTTCTATTCCTTTGAAGAAAAAATACAGAAACTTTATTTTAGTGTTGAATATTTATTGCCATTCGAAAGAACATTCTTTGGCATTTATTTTGTGCAGTTTATCTCTGTTCAATATTGGCTAAGTGTCAAATGGTCCATGCATTGATTACAATTTTCGACGAGTCGTTAAAGCATTTTGATTCATAACTGGCGAATGGCGTGCGCGATGTTTTGTTCCAAAGGCTAAATCGAATCGTGATTGTATGCTTAGGTTCACATGAGCTTTGTGTTGCTAAGTCCTGTGGTGCTACTGTGCCTTTTTCGGAAGCAATGCTGGTGGTTTGCTAAACTCAGGTGGTGTGTGAAGATCGGAAGTAGCAAGGTCGCAAGTGTCTTCACTGCAAGGGGGGAAAGAATTATCGGATGATATTTCATCAGGGCCTATGGATTTGGATGACTTCGCATTGTTGATGACACGCTGAACCTCCTCATAGGTGAAAGTAAGTGGAGCGCAGTCTTATGCCATGTTGGGCAGCCTTCGGGTAACACATCGTGTAAAATTATCCGCACTCACCTGTTATACCACCACTAATTTTCCAAAAAAAAAAAACGTTTGGCAATACGCACCCGCGTAGGTTAGAACAATGGGGTTTATTAAAATAAAGTTTAAACAGGCGATAATATAATATGTAATGTATAAAGTATAACTCCGGTTGAACGTGGGGTGAAGAGTTTGGGAAAAAATTACGCACTGATCGAAGAGGCCGAAAAAACGAAATTACCGCACAGGCGTACAAGTCGCTGTTGAGGTCGAAAGCGAAGTGAAGTGTGATCTCCTTGTTTGCTCCCTTTTTCGCTGTGGTGTGTGGGATCAGATGGTGAGATGTGGTTGGTTGGTGGACGTGTATGTGGGTATCGATGTGTGGTGTTCTCGGGAGTAGTGTGGAATGTGGATTGTAAGCGCTTATGAACTCATCGTAGCAGAGTTGCTACAACGTTGCTGAGGCCTGTCGGACGGCATGCTTGCGGCTTAGGATGACGCCTCCGATACGGGGTGGTATGACGTTGGTGCCAGAAGCGGGAATCCTCCGAAGGGAAGGCTTGCCTTCGCGGTTGCTGTCATATGGATCGGTCTTGTTTTGTTTTTGTCTTTTGTTGGTGTTTATTACTAGTTAATGATTTTGTTATTATATATTTTTGTTTATTAGTTACGGTTACGTTATTTTCGGTTTACTTTTCAGTTTGATCGGCTTCGTGTCTAAAAATGGATTTAGAACTAAGAGTGAGCTCTTTTTATCAATAGGCTTCGATTATTTTAGTAATGCTACATCACGGCCGAAGTAGGGCATTTGGGTTGATGCAATAAGAGTGACCTTTGCTTTTTGTAAACCCAAGTGCGTTAATGCATCGCAATGGAGATAAGTTGCCCCTTTAATTTTAAGTTTAAGTTGCTCTATAAACTTGAGCATATAGGCGACTACCCGGAGGGCTCGGGGGAACGTTGAAAATCGTTCAAAGATGTCGGCATCATCCAATAATGTGTGAAAGGTGGCGATTTTTCGACCTTCTTGGGCGATAATGTTGCGCATTTAAATTGTGGCCAAGAATAGGGAGATTCTATCACCCATTGAGGGCCTTTCCTCCAGAGGGTGGTGGTGGCAAGGTGCAATCGCTTGCACCCTCTTGTATTTAGATCGGCAGGATTGTCAGCACTGGCTATGTGACGCCAAATGGCTGATACCACTAGGTCAAGTATTTGAGACGTTCGGTTAGAAATATACGTCTTCCATCCATGTGGTGGTTTTTCCAACCAGGCTAGTACAAGTTCGGAATCGGACCCCATATATAGTTTGCATCTTGTCATGTTTAAATGCATTTGAACCATGGCTACTTATTGGAAAGTGCGCACATAGATAGTAGGGCATTATGCCTTTTCAGAGGCGATGAAGAAGCCATGTAATTCGACTTTGTGTTCGGGGGAGTAGTTTACCCATCGCGGAATTAGTATCTGAGAAATATCAATCAGATTGTTTGCGAACTGGGACCATTTTTCTAAGCGAAGAGGTTTCACTTGTTCGTCCCAGTCCGTTCCATCTAGCCATAATTCTTCTATTAAGATTTACGCTTGTATTATAATTGGCGAAAGCCATCCTGCGGTGTCGAAAAGTTTTGCCACCGAGGATATAATCTGACTTTTTGTGATGGCTGATACTGCGGATATGGTCTCTGTTGTGTATGAGAACTGGTCCAATATAGCATTCCATTGGACGCCTAGTGTTTTTGTTGTACTTTCCTTATCGAATATAGGGAAATTAGTATCCAACAAATGGTCTGGAATATTTTTTAAACGATTTGGGTGATTAGCTATTATCTTTTTAATGCAAACCCTGCGGATTTGAGGGAATTTATTACCTGTGATAAGGTCTCATATGCTTGTGGAAGACTGTGGTTTTTAGACAGGATATCGTCTACATACAGTCCACGACAAAAAGATAGCACATTTGCTTTTTTTTTCTTTTTTTAATTCTAATGAAACATAAATACTTTTTTATTATTTATCTTATTTTTACAATAAAATCTAGCAACAAAAAAGAAACAAACCTTAAAAAAATTCTTAATTGCATTCAGCATAAAACGGAACCACTTCTTGTGGTACGACAAAATGATAGCTCATTCATAAATATAAACATAAAGTTAAATAAGCACACAACATTTTTATATATTAAGCGGTGTTTAATAATGTGTGGATCCTCCTTGGTTTTTTAAAACTACAGTGATACGATTAGGAATCGACTTTAAAATTTTTTAATGTATTTTTTCGGAATCGAATCCCATTTTGACACAATAGCATTTCTCAGCTCCTCAACGCTAGTGTATTGTTTATTTGCTGCATAAACTTGCCTTGCCAGATATAACCAACAATTTTCAATAATATTGAGGTCAGGTGAACGTGCAGGCCACTCTAAAATTTTGACATTTTTCTCCTCAAAGAAAGATTTGATAACTCTGCAGTATGCATAGTCGCATTATCTTTCTGGAATATCTTGGGACATTCTGTTAATTGTTACTCCCGATTCACTACTTCATTCCCAATTAAACCAAGATAGTTTTGGCTGTTCATTTTTGACGGAACAAATTTTATTACAGTTTTCCCATGATAGCCTATTCCAGCCCAAATCATAAGATTCCCTCCTCCATGCTGGCGGCGACTAAGGGAAATATTTTCCTTTCTCAAATCGTGGTAATAGTAAGATCAACCATCTGGGCCATCTAAATTACATTTTTTTTTTTCATCTGTAAAAACCACACGACGTCATCTTTTCTTCCATTTATATGACTTTCAGCAAAATTTAATCTTCCTTCACGATGCTTCGCTGAAAGTGGTGGTTTTCTGAGCAACTTTCGACGTTTTATGGTATCGGAATTTTTCAAAATTCTTTGTATATTGCGAACATTTGTTTTTACCCCAGCTTTTATTGCGATTTGTCTGGCTGTAAGGTGACAATTCGGTGCACCACGCAAACTTGCTCTTTTTTGCCGAGGTCTTACCGCTTTTGGCCGCCCGCTACTACGCGCTTTTCCATAATTTTCAGGATCTTTTAAGAAATTCATAACCGCTTTACCCTTTCTATTTAAAAATTTCGCGACTTCTGCTATTTTTTATCCTCTGCTCGAAGATTTGGAGCAATTTTTACTTCTGTGTCATTGAGCAGTTTTCCCCGACCCATTTTTGTAGACATTTTTCTTATTAATTGTTGTTTTTCAAAATAAATATCGCGATTCTATTCAGAAAATTGTACGATAACTTTTCAAAACACAATCTGATGCTTTATTGGCGTTTAAACATCTAAATACAATTATGCCAATTTGTGCTATCATTTTGACGCGTCATAAACAGTTATTTTCTTAGGCAGTTGTTGCTTTGTTTAAACTAATGTATCGTTATGTGCACAAAACCAAGCGGACTGTTGTGACTACAGTTACTACAGTGAAAAACAAACTCTTTGCACATGTTTTGAAGAGAAAATTTTGCAAAAGCTTAATTGTTCTATCTTTTTATTCCGGACTGTACGTTTGTGTTTTTAAGACGTTGGGATCCTTGGTCTATTAGGGCTCTTAGTTTGAACAGTTCTCTTCGATATTCGATGGAGACAACTGCTGTGGGTAGTAGAACTCTACTATGATTTTAGCTGTGTATCGTTTGAGTTTTTAATGCCTTTGAACAGCATGATGTCTCTTGGCAAATTGCTGAAGTTTTTGTTTCGAGAGTTGTTGTTGCAACTAAACCAGTGGCTTTCTTTTAGAAAGCGCTACTTTGAGTGGTGTTGGGAAGTTAGCGAGGTGTAACATAGAATTATGCCTTTTGTGTCAATATACGCAATTAAATTTGCTTTCGCAAGTATTAAGATTGTGTGAGTGGGACAAGCAGTTTGTATAAAGTCCTTTTGCTCTGACAAAGTTGTTCCTTATATTGACATTTAATTTTTTAAACTTCTCGTAAGTTTTTAGCTTATGCCCTCCTGTCCATGGTTCTCATGACGTGAATTTATTTTGTTCAAATGTGAACGCTTGAGTTTTGAAAAAACTTCTGTTTAAATGATTGTTGCTTCTGGCTTGGATTCTATTGAACTTTTAGATTTAAGTCGTGTAGAACGTTTTTAGTTCTGACCGTTTTTTTATCTACCCTTTCCGCAATTTCATATTGGGTAGTTAAGAAATCATTCATCTGCTGCCATGTTGGGCATTTTCTTCTTGATGAGAGCGATTCTTCCCATAAAAGTAACGATTTTTCTGGTAATGCGGCGGTACATATGTTTACGAGAATAGGATCCCAATTGTATGTGGGAATATTTTGACAGTGACAAACAATTTAAAACAGTAGATTCTAGTTTGATGAATTCTTCACTGGTTTCTCTTTGAATTTTAGGCAAGTTCATACTTGCTTTAGGTCGAATCAGCTGACACTTGCCACGGGTATATGTTTTTGGCTGTTTGTACTATCAGCATTATTTTAATTGTGGTTCAATACAACACAAAAGGGCACTGGTCATATGGCTAAACAGTGTCCCGAATATAGGCGTAATATCAACATTGTATTCAACAAAGAGCGAATGAAACAGTTGACAATTAATAACGAAAAATTGTGCTGTTTGGTAGAAGTTTCGGTTTAGGCAACGTCACCGCAGATTTGGTGGGTGAATTAGTAGCGCAAGTCATAGTCGACGGGTTATGTACGCAGCACACCTTTTTAGTAATCACAGATAGTAAAATCAATGTAGATGTAATCATTGGATACGAATTAAAAAAAAAATTGCTGTAACAATGGACGACAATGGGTATTGCTTTCGTTAGATTCCTACTCGTTTGTCAATAGCGGAAAGAAAAATGTAGATGAATGGTTGCAGAAAGGCATTATACGTGAGTCGTGCTCAGAGGAAGCTAGCAAGGTGTTATTGGCAAAGAAAACAGATGGTCGCTACAGATTATGCGTAGACTTCGTAAATTAAATACAATGGTGTTAAAAAATTGTTGAGGAAGTACTAAATGCACGCTGCAAAATATTGTACCTTACAAATGGTTCCTTCCACGTCGAAGTTGAAGAATGTTGTCGAAAAAACAGCGTTTGTAACGAAAGAAGGATTCCATTTGGTTTTTGCAACTCTTCCGCCGTTTTGTACACTGCGTTAACCATATTTTCCAAAAATTAATAAATGAAGAATGGAGATGTATGTAGATGACATTGTAATTTTTGGGCGTACAGAAGAACGATGTTTAAGCAATATGCAACGGGTATTACAACAAGACCAGCAGTATGGGTAGAAATTAAGTGCGCAAAGTGCCAATTTCTAAAAAATCGAATTATTTTTCTTGGACATGAGGTTGGAGACGGGCGCGTCTGGCCTAGGCAAGTTAAAGTTAAAGCAGTTAAAAACTTTCCGATACCAAAAAACATACGATACGAGAAAAATTACACAGCAATTTCCTTGAATTTAAAGCAGCTTATTTAGCATCCAAGAAGCTGCGGCACTACCTAATAGGCACAGTATTCACCTCAGTGACAGATTGTGCGGCTTTCAAGCAGACTAACGGGAAAAGAGATATGCCACGTGAAGTGGTGCAATGGCTGATGTATCTTCAGGACTTTTCATTTAATACAGAGCATCGCGCCGGAAACAGGATAAAATACGTGGACAGCTTAAGTTGATTTCCCGTGATGGTAGTAGCATCAGAGGTTCAAGCTCAGATCATAAGGGCCCAGAAGAAAGGCGAACATTTTTCAGCTGTGGCAGAGATACTAAAAATTAAGCAGTACAGCGATTATAAAATAAAAAACAATTCTACGAGTAAGTTGACGGACAAGATTTATTGGCAGTACCGAAGAAGATGGAGGGTGAAATAATAAGGAAAACGCACTGTTTTGGGCATATGAGTTGCAAAAAAAACCATACATGCTATACGGCAGAACTATTTCATTCCACATCTCGAAAAAAAAGTTCAGCAGACTATCAAAAACTGTATAGAATGATTTATGCATAACCAGAAGCTGAGTAAAAAAGAGGATTTTCTACATTGCATCGACAAAGGTGATACTATCTACGCTTCATATGGACCATTTAGGTACATTGGATGCGACATCAAAGAGTTAAAAATATATTTTTGCTGTCGTGGATGATTTTTTTAAATATACTTGGATATATCCTAGTAAAAGTACAGAAACACAAGGAGTTGTAAGACACCTTAAATCATAGGTGACAATTTTCGGCAGTCCGCAGCCTATAATAAGTGATAAGCGTACAGCTTATACTTCCAAAATGTTTAAAGAATTTTGTGAAAACATAAAATCGAGCACGTCGAGATAACAGCGGGCATACCAACGGGTAACGGTCAGATTGAGAGAGTCAACCGCGTTATTATTTCCGTATTAGCGAAGATGTCAGCAGCAGAACCGGATAAGTGGTATAAGTACACCTCTCAAGTACAGCGCCCCATTAATTCTCACATTCACGATTCGACAAAAATTTACACAATTCGAAATTGTGTTCGGTGTGAAGATGCGAAAGGTACTGCAAGAAGATGTACTAGATGGTATGCAAGATGAACGCAACAAGATAGGACAAGAGGCCCGGAACAAAATTTTAAAGGCACAAAACGCATACAAATTGGTATTATGATAAAAAAAGAAAAGGCGAACATGGGTATCAGGTAGCTGATTCAGTAGCCATTAAGGTCACTCAGTTCATAACAGGTAAAAAACTGGCTAGTAAGAGTATTGGTCCATACGAGGTTGTAAAGATCAAAGGGCATGGCAGATATTGTGTTAGAAAGGTTGCTGATTTTCAATGGCCACACCGAACGTCAACTAGTGCAAATCATATGAAACTTTGGCGTTACGTCGAAAATGGAGAAGATGACTTTCATAAGGAGTCATCTGAGACAGATGACGATCAGGATGACCGAATGTAAGGTGGCAACATTGGTGAATAGAGGACAGAATGGCAGGAAGAGGTGAGGAAGAGAGAACGCGAAAAAGCGAAAAATCGGCAGCAGCACAGTGTGAATTTGGCTTTTGAGGACTGAGGTTCAACTTTGTATAATTTAATTTCTTTTTGTATCAACTCTTATGTAACAAATCTAATTTGTATTAATAAACTTTGGTCCTATTGGACCTTACATATGTATATTTAGCTCTATGTATAAAAAAATTTGATTTTCTTTCGTTATGTTTAATTCGCTTGAGGATATGTATATATGTATGTTTGTATTTTCTTTTATGCTACATTCTTCTTGTTTTTTTTTTTTTTTTGCTAACTTTTTTGGAAGCAATTCCTCTCACAACTTAATAAGCTTAAGAGGTATTGTCCGTATGAGCTGCAAGTATCCCTCTCACAGTTAATAAACTGAAGCGGTATTGCCAGAATAGGCTTTACTAACCGTTTTCATTAAACGGGTTTAATTAATATCGGTTCTTTGATTTTGACCGTTAGTGCAAGTTACATACATATATACATATTATAATAAAAATCAAAAGTGGAATAGACACACTTACTCAGAGTTTCCTCAGGGATTTTGGGGGATAAATTATAAAAATGTGTGCGCTTCTTTGGGTGATGTTTCGCTTCTCTGTCGGCGTTCCAACTTGTTGACTTATTGCTTTTTTTTTTGTTGACTCTTTACTTTTGTTTAATTTTGTATTAAGTTTAAGTTGTTTTATATTTATTGAGTTTCACGATCGTTTTATGTTGTTAGTGGAAATTAGATTGAAGTGAATTGATTTGTTGTTTTACACGTTAATTTTTCACAGGCTTTTGTGTTTGTATTGTTATGAACTTCACTGCACAGTTGGTAAGTCTTTATATCACTTTTACTTTTTTTTTTTAATTTTTTTTTTTAGTTTTCTACACTTTTTGTTTATATTATATCTGTTATAATCTGCACTAATTTTATTTCAGCCTAACTTAAAATATACTATTAACAAAAACGTAAGCTTTTCTTGCAGTATAACTATATTATTTTAAAAACGAAAAAATTCATGAACTTCAAAATACGGTCCATTGTCAGCAACATGTAGATGTTTTTGATGACCAAGAACTCCAATGTCGCATTTGCATAATGAGAAGAGGCTTTGTCCGGCTAAAATACGATGTCATCGTTTTTTTTTTTTGGTGTTTTTGTATGAAAGGAACCAAATTTTTGTCCAAACATTGATGTACGTCTCATGATTTATTGCCAGTCCATTTGGTTTAGAGAATGGCTCAGAACTACCCTTAGGAGAAACTGCTATGTAGAGCATAAATTTAGACTAAAATTTTTTTTTAAATTTGTACTTTATCTCGGGAGGCGTTATAGACATATCGTCTGTATAACAAACATCGTTGCCCGGCATTTGCGGCCCGCTGAGTGAAAAGTAGCTCTCGTCGTCCAAAATAAATGATTTTCCACTAAAATTCTTGCACGTCCACCGACATTGTGATCTAACTTGACTTATCTGCTCTTCGGTGTACCCCGGACAACGCTGCTTTTTTCAGGCTTTAATGTGAAGTCTATTTATCGTTTTGCAGATATATGGCTGTGAGCATTCGAATTTTCGTGCGGCTTAGATTTGACTTATGCAATCCTTATTGTTGAACAGTCTTCAGCTTCCGAATGCTTTGGGGCGTCATAATAGTCGGCTTTCTTCCAGAACCCGGTTGACTTTCTATTTTTAGAGTACTTAATATTGAGTATATCATCCTTCTGGAGAAGCCTTCATTTTCATGTACAACGCGGTCGTGGAGGTGTTGCTGCTTAGAAGCCATCTTAAGCACTAATTGAATTTGTAAGCTGTTACAAATTACATGTCAAAAAGATGATGCAAACCATTCGCTAATTGCGTAATATAAGCATTTGAAAAATTGTGCAGATTTTTAGTTATAACCCGTTATATGTATGTATGTACATATATTTCTTTTTTGCATATATTATACACTTTAGAACAATGGGGTTTATTAATGTAATGTATAAAATATAACTCCGGTCGAACGTGGAATGAAGAGTTTGGGACAAAATTGCGCACTGATCGAAGAGGCCAAAAAAAAAAAAAAACCAAAATACCGCAAAGGTGTACAAGTCGCAGTTGAGGTCGAAAGCGAAGTGAAGTGTGATCCCCTTGTTTGTTCCTTTTTTCGCTGTGGTGTGTGAGATCAGATGGTGTGATGTGGTTGGTTGGTGTACGTGTATGTGGGTATCAATGTGTGGTACTCTCGGGAGTAGTGTGGAATGTGGGCTGTATGCGCTCATGATGAGTATGGTGAAGGTGCGTGTCAGTGTTGGGAGGTTGAGTTAATGTGTGGTGTATGTGTCGGGGAAGGGTGCTCCCTTATACACATCGTTTGGCTTTGTCTACCGAAGGGTGCAATACCTCGGGTCTGAAGAAGCATGGGGATCGAATTGAATTTCAACTATGCCATCATATTTCTTCGGATTTTACAAAGCCTTGACAGTAGTAGAAAGCTTAGTCACACCACTGGAGAGGCTACAGAACTTCAAGTACTCTATCTATTTTACCATTCCTCGAATCTCCAAACTGAGATCTCTTAATTGGGAATCACAGGGATCAACATAGCGTAAGGTGTCGCGCCCGCCAGAAAAAACAGCTGTTTCGGCTGGGAAATTAGGACAATTGTGCGGTTGTCCAGAGAAATAAAGTCGGGAGATCTCTCGATCGAGATACTTATGGGCAGATGGTCTGATGATGAGAGTTAGCATAGGTCACCAGTTTATGCTATTTATCAGACCACCGCTAGCAATGGTAATATCGGCCGAGCTATTACAGGTACTCATACTTCTGGCTCGGGCTTCGTCATTTATTGTGCAGAATGTCGAATCATCCATCAGCTCCATCTCTTTTCGATAATTTGACAGGCAGGAATGCCAAAGATCGTGGTGCGCGTTAAAGTCGCACACTACCAAACGATTTTCGTCACGAAGTAGGACACTTATATTCTGGTGATATGCTGTAGGGCATCATGTAACTGGCGGGATATATAGTATATATTAAATATTTCGAGCTGAATATCGTTGACCGGATAGCTATACCCTGACATTCTAAGGTAGTATCCCTGCTTTCGATGTCGCCATTGATAATACGATATTGCACGGTGCTGTGCACTATGAAGGCTAGACTTCCATCGTTATCTCACTTTCGATATTTAATTATAAAGTTGAAACCTGTACAACTCAGAGGATCTGAGCGACTGTTTAACTTAGTTTCTTGTACCGCCGCTGTCGATAAGCGTTCCCGGCTCATAAATTGAATTATCTTCTTTGGAGTATCTTGTAGTTAAATTGTAAGATCCCAGTTTGTTGCGGAAGTCCGTGGGTTATCTGGTTGTTGCAGATACGGAGCAACTCTGCTGCAAGGCTGTGCTCCAGGGACGGCAAGCTTACACTAATACTAACCGTTCTCAATGGGATTAGATTTCCGAAATTACAGCACTCGACCTGATAAAATCCGGGTGCATAGAATCGCCTGCTGTTGCCTTCGTGTATACTCTCAGCTACGGCTGCTTTATTTTCTTCACTTCACAATAACAAATGCTGGGTCTCAAAATGGTTGATGATGATGCGAATAGTATGCTCAGTAGGCCGATTATATTGACCATAAGTGAAGCGAAGCGGGCGAAAAACATTCTTTACACAATGTGAATTTTCGTTATAAAGTTGAACCATTTGTAAACGTTCATGCGTAACTCTTTCCGTGTCAACTTGATCGTGATCTAACAAAAAAGGCTTTAAAACAAGTGAGGAAGGCTAAGTTCGGGTGCAACCGAACATTTTATACTCTTGCAACTTACAAAAAACGAAGCCAGGGAAATACTTTAAGGTATAAATCCATTTATAGATAGGAATGTCAGCCGGATGTTCGAAAATACTGTTACTACTTATATATAGGATAGGCCAAGTTGTCGCTCAAATTTATCTATTTTAAACACAAACATACACTATACACTGTTATGAATAAAACACACTTTCTTATTTTCATTTGGATAACTCATATATTGGCCGATATATACGGTAAAAAGTCAAAATGAAAATCTTCGAAAATCTTTATACAAAGTAGATAGGGGCTAAGGGAAGTATTGGTCTGATTAAACTTATTTTTGACATACAGACATACTATATTCAGAGAACGTTTATCCTATATTTCCAGTTATATATATTACACACTGACCGACATTTTCGATTAAGATACAACTATAGGTACCGGGGTATAAATATTCGCAACCTAGGGGTTTAAGCAGTTTTTATAAATTTAAACAATATGAGGTCATAAGATGGCACACATTATTCATGCAAAGGTTTATCCCGTTATATTAATTGTTTCTGGACTTGTGTATTTGTAAATGAACGAATCAAGAGGAATTTAAAATTGTACTATATGGGAAGTAGACATGGTTGTTATCCGATTTCACATTGTGACATAAGATAGTAAGGAGAATACCACATACTAAATTTTGTGAAAATCGGTTGGACGGTTTCCGAGATATGCGATTTCACCAAAATGTCGGCGGTGCCACGCTCACCGTGCAATTTTCACTCCAGCACCCATAAAGCTCTCTCATAGCAGCTCGGTGGTAAAATTTAATGCTTCTGGCCTATTTTGTTACTGATTTATCGTTCTTTTTACAGTACCGTTATATGGGAAGTGAGCGGGGTTATCCTCCAATTTCATCTCTTTTCACACTGTCGATAAAAGTTCTCGTGAGATTTGTACTCAAATCTCCAAATTTTTATGAGATTTGTTTGCTGTAGCTTAAGTGTTTATTATTACAAATTACAGTTGTATATCTTAATTTAGTGCGTAGTTAATGTCGATTTGTGGTCGTGGCAGTGGTTCGATTACGCCCATCTACGAACTCGAAGTTTTTTTTATACAATGGAACCCACACACCAAGTTTCATCCACATCTCAATTTTTACTCAATTTACAGCTTGCATGGACGGACGGATGGAGAGAAAGGCAGTCAACCGAATTTCAACTTTTCTCGTCATCCTGATCATTTATATATGTATGTATATATAACCCTATATCTATCTTGTTTAGTTTCAGAGATAACCATTAGATGAACAAAGATATAATACTCGTTACAAGTGGTTGAAAGAGTATAAAGTGTATAAAAAGTACCTCTACTTGGATTAACCGTTATTTATGTATGGGAATTTTTGAAGCCTAGCGAAGTGGGATGGGTCAGCTAATATTTTCACATATAATATATAACACACATAAACATATATGCATTTACAAAGTGCGTTCCAAAGCAAACAGGACTTCACAAAAAAAAAAAAACAGAACAAATGGTGTTTTAGGCAAAATCAATTTATTTTATTCAAAATAATCTCCTTCTGCTTCAGTACAGCTTTCTACAAGCATGTCGAACGGGTGTTTTAGCCCGTTGGCCGCCAGTATACCGGTGCAAGCCTTTTAAATAGCTTCTACGTCTGCATAGCGCTTTTCTTTCATGAGCAAATGCATTTTTCCGAAAAGGGAGACCCGAAGCCATATAAGGTGAATACGCGGAGTGATTAATGGTTAAAATGTTATTAGGCGTCAAATAATCGGTCAAAAAATCGACAATCATCGCCAGAAACTTGTTTCATCAATTGAAACGTTTCGGTAAAAGTTTTACTAATTTTAAAACATAACTCTTTGTTCTAAGCTCATTTGCGCACCGATAACACAAACATACTGACACTTAAAACGCAATAACTTCACTTCCAATCAACGAAATGTCATGTCTCACTAGACAGTAGACAAAGCTAGCAGATTTTAACGCACCAGTCGGCATATAGGAGGCGCTATATTCAAAATATCCTGTTTACTTTGGAACGCACCTTGTATGTGCAATACGCATGCACTCAACAAGCAACAATAAAAAAAGATTACCTAGTTTAAGATATCCACATTCTCTGAACTGTGTCAATATCGTCGTATATCTCAAACAGCTCATCGGTCCATCGAACGGGATATTCGCCGTGGCCAACGAACTTTTCTCTAGAAGACTCGCAGCTCATCTCATCAGTTGTTGTCATCGTCCACGCCTCTGCACTAGGGTGGGTCGATTCCGGACTTTTTTCGATTCGGGATTTCTAATAGTGCGGAAAGTTGCCTTAGTACTTCCTGATTCCAATGCAACTTTTTGTTTGAAATCGGATTGTCTCTTCAACCCCAACTTCGGCCTTAAAATTTCGGAAATTCGCCCAAAATCGTGAAATTGTCTACCTAGCGCCTGAAATATACATCTCGTGGCAAAATGTATAAAACAAAAGTTATTTGTCACGTCATTTGCTACCGAAATGGTATGTGTGATCATGGCCGTAGGACGAACCGTTGCCGAAATACGAGCGAAAATGCTGCGCGCCACAGCGCAAGGTGAAAATTGTTTCAGCTCTCAGCTAACCTGTATTGGTCATCTAGAACCCATCGCGTGGTGGTGGCTGCTCTTCGGGTTCCTCCCAAACCCAACCCAACCCAACCAACCAACCATATGCCAGGCTTGTTTTAGTCTAAGAAGACAAACAACCCACTGTAATGGGCTACCTATACTTTCTTCTACTTTCCGAATGATTCCACCTTTCTAAGTTGGTGCCATCAGCACCGACAACTTCTAGATGTTCCACATCAACTGAATTGTCTTTTAAATGGTGCCACATAGCTTGCGACTCATCCTCAGCTAACCCGAAAGGAGAGGTGACGTGGCCAAAGTAATGACAACCAGGTTCCGCTATAAGAGAAATATGTTCCTCTTTATCAGTGTCGCGGTAGTACTTTTCACCTTCGCTGACTTGTATAAGTGTATTGTCTCTGCGGTCGTCAAAATTCAGGCTATATGCAGAGTCGATACCTTCGGTGTTTTGGAGCTTAACTGAAACACTTTTTTTGCCCGACTAATCTTGCATTTGTCAGTGACAAATTTGGCATCTAGAAACGCAGATGAAACAATCAAGGCCGTTGCTCTATCACTTACTCCAAATCTGTGGGCAGCTAAAGCAGTGTATTCTAATACTAGTGTGTTTTGTTTTGTTTTAGAGGGTGGAAGAGAAAATTCATCATCAGCATCGTTTTTGGAAGAATTCATGTGCGACGCACCTGCATTGTTGTCCTCTGTATGACAGTCTGGCTGATCTGAATGGTCACGTGTTCTAGCTGATACTTTTCTGCTAAGTTTTGATGTTGAATAACGTTTTGAAAGCTTTTCTTTACGTTCATTTTTCTTTGTACTCTTTTTTGTTTTAGGTAGATCAACCCTTCCAATGCGACCAATTCTTCTGGTTCTCTGGTCCAAGAGAAATAGTTGTTCATTGATAGGAACTTTCCTTTCCTTTGGACAAGTGCAAGAAGAAAAGTAAATGCATTTACACGCAGCGATGTCAAATAATTTTCCGGCAGAAGAGACAAAGTCGTCTCTTTTAGAGCTCAACCCTATTGGATTCCTTAAAAACATTTGTTTAAGAGTCAGAAATTTCTTATGGTATGTGGTGAGCATTTGTACAACTCTAATGTATGAAACTATCGGAATAGATGACTTTTTGAAAGTATTTTCAACCTTTTTTGCAACTATTTCTCTAACCTCTTTACTCCTAGGTTCATAGTTTTCGCCTCGGAGTCGCCCTATACGAAATCTTTCAAACTGATAATACATACGAACATCCTGGTAAGTAGGTAACTGGAACTCAGAGAAATTGTACAGATATATGCCAAACACAGGACATTTCTGTCTAAATTAAAATTTAGATACAGACATTTTGAGTTCTGTGTTCTGTTGAGAGAATATAAATAATAGCACTCGGCGAAATCAACGACAAGAGTGAAGAAATTCGATGAAAAAATATTTATGTGGAGGCCAGTCCGAACGCGTCGCATGACGCAGGGAAATGAATGTAAGTGATAGAACTCGGCGAAATCACCGACAAGAGTGAAGGAACTCGATGAAAAAATATTTGTGTGGAGGCGAAATCAACGTCAAGAAGTGTGGCCGCAAGCCGATTTTCACCTTGCGCGGTGGCGCGCCGCATTTTCGCTCGTATCTCGGGAACGGTTTGTCCCACGGCCATGATCACGTATACCATTTCGGTAGCAAATGACGTGACAAATAACTTTTGCTCTATACATTTTGCCATGAGATGCGTATTTCAGGCGCTAGGTAGACAATTTCACGATTTTAGGCGAATTTCCGAAATTTCAAGGCCGGAGTTGGGGTTAAAGATGCAATCCGATCTCAAAACAAGAAGTTGCATTGGAACCAGGAAGTACTAAGGCAACTCTTCCGCACTATTAGAAATCCCAAATCGAAAAAAGTCCGGAATCGACCCACCCTACTCTGCACCATATAGCAGGACGGGAATTATGAGTGACTTATAGAGTTTGGTTTTTGTTTGTCGAGAGAGGACTTTATTTTCAATTGCCTACTCATTCCGTAGTAGCACCTGTTGGCAAGAGTTATTCTGCTTTGGATTTCCAGACTGACATTGTTGGTGGTGTTTATACTGATCTATTTAGGACGAAATTATCTACATCTTCAAAGTTATGGCTGCCAACAGTGACGTGAGAGCCAAGTCGTGAGTGCGACGACTGTGTGTTTGCTTCCTTGTCCAGTCTAGAGAACTAAGAACTAAGGCGCGGGTATTGATGCAGCTCTATTAAACTTTGCAGCTCGAACTATTTTCTACAGCAGCAGATTGAAGGAGTCAAAGGAGAGTTGCCTTGTCTGAAACCTCGTTTGGTATCGAACGGCTCGGTGCAGCTCAACGTCTTTTAACATAGCCGTATTAGTTTTGCGGGAATACCAAATTCAGACATCGCAGCATAAAGGCAGCTCCTTTTCGTGCTGTCGAAAGCAGCTTTGTAATCGACAAAGAGTTGGTGTGTAGCGAATCTCCTTTCATTCTTCTTTTCTAGGATTTGTCGCATGGTGAATATCTGGTTGGTTGTTGATTTGCCAGGTCTAAAGCCACACTGATAAGTCTCAATCAGTTTCTTGACGGTGGGCTTTAATGTTTCACACAATACGCTCGATAAAACCTTATACGCGATGTTGGGAAGGCTAATCACACGGTAATTGGGGAAGATTGTGGGGTCTTTGTAAATTAAGCAGAGCACATTTAAATTCCAATCATTAGGCATTCTTTCGTCCGACCATATGACTGATGCAAGCTCCATATCAGTTCTTCGCCGCCGTGTTTGAATAGCTCGGCCGGTAATCCATCATCTTCCGCCGCTTTGTTGGTCTTCAGGCGGGTATATGCTATTCGAACTTCTTCATGGTCGGGCAATGGAACGTCTGCTCCATCGTCATCGATTCGGGTATCGGGTTCGCCTTCTCCTGGCACTGCCACTCAACAGCCTGGAGAAGTTTTCCCTCCATAATTTAAGTATGCTCTGGGCATCGGTGACTAGATCCCCTTTGGGGTTCTACAGGTGTATGCTCCGGTCTTGAAACCTTCTGTTAGCCGCCGCATTTCTTCGTAGAATTTTCGAGTATTAATTCTGTCAGCCAGCTTATCTAGCTGATACTCACGCATTTTGGAATCTCTTTTCTGGTTCGGTTGCAGGCATGTAAGGAGTTTGAAATGCCGTCCCACAGTTCCCTTATACCGAGTTGTTGACGTGTTCTCTCAGAGATAGTGGTCGGAGCGTACGCACGTCTAGAACACTGGAAACGTGTCCTCCATCTTTCACAACACGATCGATCTGGATGGTGGCTTTTGAATACGGAGAGAGCCAGGTAGCTTGATCAATTTACTTATGCTGGAATCTAGTACTACAAATAACCAAACAAAAACTTGTTAATCTTTTGAAGAAGTTGCAAGGACGTTACCGACAAATACTCTGAGTCTCAAGAGA
This sequence comes from Bactrocera latifrons, assembly GCF_001853355.1. Lineage (NCBI taxonomy): Eukaryota > Metazoa > Arthropoda > Insecta > Diptera > Tephritidae > Bactrocera > Bactrocera latifrons. Next base: position 97,323 of record NW_017536978.1, on the reverse strand, counting down.
TCAATTTACGTTGCTATTGTCCTTGATCAAAGACAGTGCACAGTTTAACAACGCTCAATCCATTAGGCAATTTTCAGTAGAAATATAGTTAGCTATATATATCGTTTGGGTTCATCGGGTGAAAGTGCGGTGATTCGGAAAGTAGCTGCACTGTTTGGTGTAGGAGATGGTAAAACGCTTTACAAGATCACAAATAGAGTATTTTCATTTATTTTGGAATTAAATCTAGATATGTACATAACTTGGCCTGATACCAATGAAAGACGTTAAAACAACATACTGAGCTGCTACATTGCACCAATTGTTAACCATTCGGCTTATTTTTCATAAATCCGAATTTATTCCATAAAGGCACAAGTTGTATGCGATTAAGAGTTAAGGATTCGCCATGTAGTAGCGGGACACTTTGGTACTGTACACGGTGCTCGCATTTTCGTACTAGTGCTCTCTACTGAGGAAGGTTCACTTTTTTCTTCTTCTCAATGACTAGCAGGAGATTCTGCTTATCCATTGCTGAGCACTCTTATCAAATTCATAACAAATGGACTATTTAATGCGCAAAGCTTTCAACTTGCGTCATAGCAGATATCGCATGCGGATTGAACATTGCTTTGGAATTCTAAAAGAATGCTTTGGCAGCCTCAAAGAATTAAGAATACGTTTTCAGGACGAAATATGTAATTTTCTATGTTCCAACTGGTTTATTGTTCGCTGTATATTGCATAATATCTTACGAGCTACTTCTAACGATATTGAATACGTAGACAATATACATAGTTGTCGATAGCGACGAAGAATCAGATGAAATTTCTTCGCATGAAAATGGTCGGAGAATAAGTGAGGAGGAAGTCATGCGCAAATCCTTCTACACAATAATGTTTGGTGGTCAGCTTTACGGTACTGCGCCATGAAATGTCAGACCTTCCACCCCACAGGATCCCATGAGACATCAAACTGCGATTTTTGTAAAAATCGTTTATAAAACCATTGCGCAGTTGGAGCCTGAAATAATAAAAAACAGAATTAAATCAAAAATAATAAAAAAATATAAACATACCTCAAACTCCGCCTCTTACATTAAAAACTCTATAATCGAGTGCACCTCACTCTCCTTCCACTTATTGTTTGGCTGCTGGCTTTTCCTCTTCGCTGGAGAAATTATAAAATCTATTTAAAACATACCTTCCTCAACAATTTTACCACGTAATATGTCTTTATGTAAAATGAAGAAGCCTTTGCATTAGGTGGAAAAATCTACAATTCTTGTACCGTGCAAGGGTTCTGCAAGAGCAAGAAATACCTCTATTGTGTTTTAAAGCATACACCAAAATTCACGAAAAGACTCAAATAGAATTTTCGATGGTTCCGATAAGATTCCCATAGAGCTATGGGTAGAAGAATTCGAAGAACAAGCAATCCTGATACAAAGGGACAATTTGCAAAAACTGGTGTTCGCGAAAAAAGCGATACGCGGTGTAGCTAAAATATTTATGTTAAGTGAAATAGCCCTAAGTTTGAGGCAAACATTAAGAGACGCTCTTATAAGTGAATTCAAATCGACAACAAATATTGCAGTGTAACACAAGGGACTTTGTGAAAGTAAAATACATATTCAAGGATATTTCTATGCCATGAAAGAAATTTCCTCGCAAATGATGCGTTAATGCAATATATAATTGATGGCATTACTGACTTGAGTGTAAACAAAGCGATGCTATACGGTGGCAAAAATTAAAAGATTTCAAATAAACGATTGAAAATTCTATGAAATTAAGCGCAAACGTAATACGACTAAACATGGTATAACAACAGTAAAAAAATAGTATACGAATTAAAGAAAAAAAGAAATCAATTGCTACAAGATCCAAGTGAACAACGAAAATAACGAAGAGGTGCCACTGATGAAAATAAATGTATTGATTGACAATTATGAACTAGATATTGGTAATACATAATTTTCAATTACAACAACCGATGTGGAAATGCGAATTGTACTTAGTGATGAATCGCATATTTTCTGTAGACCACCCCGGGTATCTTTTTCACAAGTAACTATCGTTATTAATCAAATCGACGAATGGCTTAAAGGCGTAAAATTCAGTCCAGTTGTTTTAGATAAAAGAGATTTTCGTCAAATTAGCAAAGTAATTATTAAAGATCGATTCCCATTTCCGCTTATAGACAACGAATAAGATCGAATAAAAGACGCATCAATTTTTAGTACTATCGACCTTAAAAATGGGTTTTTCCACGTGGTCAATACCAATTTCGTGAAGTACCGTTTGGGTTATCTACGGGAACTTTTCAGAGACACATAAACGCGAATTGTAGAAATTTAATACGAAAAGGTATTGCATTACCATATATCGACGATCATAGAGAAGATTGAAGCAATATTAAATTATGAAATACCACAGACCGCGACACAACTTCTTATAGTCTAAGAGCCCGTAACATCCAGACCTTCATTTTATAAAAGCTGAAAGTTTGTTGAAGTATGCTTTGAACATAGATAAGAACGATGGCATAGTGTGAAATTCGAGTCATCGTGGCTTTGAGAGTAATGGGTGGGACAGGTGCATAAAATAACAGCCAACTTTCGTTATTTTATAAAGCCTAATTTTTTAATATGTTATTCGGAATAACATTACAAACCATCTTATTCATTGCCAGACACCCTAAAACTTTAATTAATTTTAATTCTACTTTCGTTATAGTATAAAAGATAAAATGTATACATGTTATTTGGGTGACTATTAGAAGATGTTTTCTCAGTTGCCAGACAGTTTCGACAGTTCCTTCCTGGCCCAGACAAACATTGGGTGCCTATACCAAGGGTATAGGTGCGAGCGCGAGGTAATATTCAATCGTATAGGTGCGAGTGAGATAGCGCGTTAGGAGCGATCGAATGATGTTATCGTGTAATTATTTATTTGGTAAATAAATAATGTATAAATTTAATGCAAAATTAAACTTCTCATTCAAATTTGATTTCACAGCTCATACATAAAAGGAATGAAAATATTTATTTTGTAATTACGATATATAGGTTATAGAAATTATTTAACATATATAATTAATAGAAATATTTGTTTAAATTTTCAAAGAAGCGAGTTTATTTGTTTTGAAATTTACAAAATTATAAGCATTTTTCATAGCATTCATCATTAATATTAATTTCGTAATTTTCTTCATACTCTTCATCACTGCTGCACCATATTTCTTCTGGCTCATTGTCAGTGTCATCTTCTTCGTTAGTTTCCGTAAAACAAGTTACACAATTATGAACAGCAAAAATTTATGTATAATAATTTGAAGTAATATATACTTAATATAGTTTGCAGTGCATCACCGACAAAATTCGATAACTGATCGCCTTAAAACCATTTAAAATTGTATTGGCTATTAACTTGTACCCAACCATTGTTTGCTGGTTCATGTATTGATGGAATTTTCTTATCAGCATTATTCCAAATGCTGAATATATAATTAGCATGTCGAAATTGTTGGAATAGCTCTGATTTACAGGTGGTGGTCCCATCAAAATTGCGTATTTTTTTCGCTGAAACGCTTCATTAACATTGCAGACCGTATAATTATAAATAAACAATTGAAGACGGGCAGCATCAAGATAAATTATCGTATCAACATTATATATATCACATATGAACTGCGGTATTATGTCAAAAGTGCTTTGTATTTCACTATCATCTTCAAATAATTGAGTGTCGCCGAATTTTATAAATGCCTTTTGATATTTTTCTGTAGTAATTAATATTTTGTACGGCCTTAATTTTCCTTTTCGAAAAAAACCTGGGTTATAATCGCAACCTGTCATTGCATGAAACCCAGGTAAGCTTTTGCAAATGGAGTCGCCTAACTTGGTATGCATCTTTGTGAGGTCTACATACCTCATTTCCAATACCTGTTAGCATCCAAACACGGGAATCATTTGATATATGGTGCATATGACCAAGCAAGATAGCAGCAATACGGAAATCCAACGCAGGATAACTCTTGCCAACTGCTTCTACTTCGGACTGAGTAGGCAATTGAGAAGCAAAGTCCTCTCTCGACAAACAAAAACCAAATTCTATAAGTCACTCATAATTCCTGTTCTGCTATATGGTACGAAGACCTGGCAGATGACAACAACTGATGAGTCCACGTTGCGAGTTTTCGAAAGAAAAGTTCTGCGAAAGATTTATGGTCCTTTGCGCGTTGGCCACGGTGAATATCGCATTCGATAGAACGATGAGCTGTATGAGATATATGACGACACTGACATAGTTCAGCGAATTAAAAGACAGCGTCTACGCTGGCGACGTCATGTTGTTCGAATGGACGAAAAGACTGCGGAAGACCTCCACTCCGTTTGAAGGACCAAGTGGAGAACGACCTAGCTTCGCTTGGAATATATAATTGGCGCCACGTAACGAATAGAAGAAACGGCTGGCGCGCTGTTGTTAACTCGGCTTTAATCGCGTAAGCGGTGTCTACGCCAATTAAGAAGAAGAATCAGGTGTTAATACTTTTTTGTTCCAGAACATAAAATTAAATGTTCTAGCGGAACATTTTCACTAATTTCTCTTCTAGGTGGTGTGCTGTAAAAGTGACATTCATTTCCACTGAATTTTGCGCAAATTCTTTTTCCACATAATCAATATATATTTCGTGCAGGTTTATCAGTAAATAGCAACGTCCTCGTCCATTGCAATAATATACTTTTTGGCTTGAAAAATTTTCTAGACGATTCACAATTCGTTGTACTCTTCTTCATCTTGAACCTTCGATATTATATGTGATTTACAATCATTTTTGTCAGCTGCATAAAGAGAAACCATTTTTGATCGCTATTGTTTTTTTTTCTATTGCAAAAGAAACAAACATTTTCCTCGCTATAAATATTGACACCCAAGAAGCGGTCACTTCGGTCACGCTCACATTTTCCTGCGAGGTTGAAGGTTCAGGCTCTATAGCTAGTGATGCTGCTGTAGATTCTATGTCCCTTTGTGAAGGCTGTAAATAAGATGGTTGTACGGTTAACTCAGTTAAAAACGATAGGTGAGAGTATGATATATAGGATACTTACTTCATTTTCTGTTTGGTATGCTGTCTCTGTTTGATGTGATGTCACTGTTTCAACGGACCATCCGTATATTCACTAGGCAAAATAATGTCCTTATGTCTTAAATTATGTAATTTTCGTAATCTTAGAATTAATTCACTTTTTTTTTTAAAGTCTCTTCCGAAAAAAATGTTGTTTTTCCATCACTTTTCTTACACACAAAACAATTTGATGCACTTTCCATGATTATAATCCTTTAATAAAACTTTATATTTTAAAAGCGTCAAAATAAGAAAGTAGAATTAAAATTTATTGCAGTTTGAGGGTGTCTGGCAAGGGATTGCAACCATAAAAAGTGTCTGGCAATGAATAAGATAGTTAGTAATGTTATTCCGAATAACGATTAAAAAATTACGCTTTATAAAATAACGAAAGTTGGCTGTTATTTTATGCACCTGTCCCACCCGCTACTCTCAAAGCCACGATGACTCGAATTTCACATTTTGCCATCATTCTTACCTATGTTCAAAGAATACTTCAACAAACTTTCAGCTTTTATAAAATGACGAAGGTCTGGATGTCACGGGCTCTTACTCTATTAGTTTATTGGGACTAGCAGGTCATTTTAGAAAGTTTGTACGGATCGTATAAGAAGAAGAAAAAGCTTTCGACTTACTCAAGGAAGCTCTAATCGAAAATCGGAGATTCAGACAGACGCTTCTATAGACGGTTTCGGGGCTATGCTATTACAGAAGTCTCCAAACGACGGACAACTTCATCCAATTTACTACATGAGTAAAAAAACGACTGACGACCGAAGAAAACTCACAAGCTATGAACTCGAAATATTTGCAGTAATAGAAGTGAAGTGCTAACAACTTACTTACTGAGTATCAAATTTACGGACTTACGGACTGTAACGCTTTCACGAAAATACTAGAAAAGAAATACCTGTGTACACTAGGGTGCTTCAAAACCATTTGTTTTTTTATTCTTTATTTTTTTTTTTCAACTCTTACCTCCTCCAATGTTAGTGATTGACACACAAAAAATCCTCCCTAAGGCCAAGCACTGTAGCTTAACTCAAAGCGGTCATCATATGAATTTTCGTTTTTTCATTCAAACTAAAATATTATCTCAGTTAGACGATTAAACATAGTGGTTTGAAATTTGGAATTTTTTCAATGAAGATAAAGAAAAAAAATCTGAGAGTAATAATTTTCTCGATTATGGCAACGAATTTATAGTAATTCCGGAATGTATGCAAAATAAAATTATTGGATGTGCTCATGACAGAGGCCATTTCTCAGTTAAGAAGACAAAAGAACTTATGATTCAAGATTATTTCATGCAAAACTTCGACGCTGAAATTAGGAAATAATAAAATCCACACCATATTCCAGCTGTGGTCGACTCATTCAACAAGTTTTGTTGGTTGTATCCCTCTAAATCGACAACTACTTCCGGAATGATATCGAAACTAAAAAATCAGAGGCTGATTTTTGGAAATCGAACAAATATTATTTGCGACAGAGGTGCTGCTTTTTCCTGGAACGACTTCCAAAAATATTGTGACAGCGAAAATATAAAATTATTCCAGATAACAACGGACAAGTCAAGAGGCTAAACGCTATAATTTTTTCTGTTTCATCGAAATTCAGCATAGATGTCCCAACGAAATGGAAAATCGAAGACTTGGTAGCAATCAAACGTACGCAATTTGGAAGCGGTCTTAAACTAAAATTTTAATTTTTTGGACCCTATCAAATAACAAAGCTCAAAAATAATAATTCATTTAACGCAGATAGTCCTCTCAAGTCAACAAATATATGAAACAATGAGTTAAAGACAAGAATGCAACATTCGGGTCGAATGTAGAACAGGATGGCCTATGTGTGGTCGGCTGTCGCACAAATGAAGAAGTATCAGCAAGAAAACATTCTAAAAGTTGCAGTTGAAGACGAACTTGCGACGACCAAAGACTTGTAATTACTCCCAACTTATGATTTGGTAATTTCCAAAGTACTTTTATATCAAAATTTTTTACAATTATAATTAAACTTTTTAAAGATCAATTGCGACCAAAGATATTGTCAAACATCCAACAGATTCCCGGTCTACAACTTTGCCTCCGCCGTTTTCCAATAGTTGCCTCTAAGGTCAAGCACTGGTCGATTACATCGTTTAATATCGATCTTGGACATTTGTGTCAACATTAACCCAACAAATTATTTGTAGAGATCTGTTTGCATCCCAAACTTATTCTCAACTGAAAATGTCACTTGAGCCGAATTCTCGTTATTTGCGGGAAATTTTGCTTTCCTTTTTTAATTCCAAGAAAAATGCGGTTGAGGACCACGCTTTACTGAGGCTGAAACATACATAGATAATACTATTACCAGAGAACGTATAATATAGAGAAGGTTCAACTACGGACAAGCGTGTGAACCGTCAAGAGCCATGAATTTTCTATTAGTGGATTTCACCACTTTTGGCTCGGCAGGAGAAACTTTAACAGAAATGAGTGAACAGAGCTGAGAATTCAATGAGAATTATGCTCTGAAATATACATTGCTTTTACAGACGCCTGTTGGCTTTTTGGCTTATATTTTTTATACGTTTACATGCTATCATATCAATTGATATGAATATAATTTTGCGATTTTTTGTGAATTCATGCCAAATTGATAACATTATCTTTAATTTATGCAATTTTAAAAGCAATATTTGTAGTTAATGSGCATATTAAATATTTCTTATCTTTGATAATTTAATATAATATCATATGTGATATATTATCATAATATCATAAAAAAACTTAATATATTACAACATAAATATATATAAATCACACCTTTTATCATTTAAAACTTTCATACGCATCTATCCTGCAGATATGTATGTCAGTACAAATCAAGTTATTATCATTTATCAGTAATATAAAGCGCGCGCGCTTCTCTATATTTACGTACACACATATGTATGACATTCTCACATAAATAATATATGCGTACGCATGTAAATAAAAAAATACAACCATTCTTCTGAAAAAACAACAATAGTCTCAAAAATCATCATACATACTTACAATATGAGTACACATGTAAATATGTGCGTATGACATTCCCACATAAACAATGCATACACAACATACATACTTACATGCGTTCACATGTGAATATGTCTCCCGCAAAAATTACAAATACTGTTTACAAAAACAAAAATCGTCTGAAATAGCATCAGAAATAAATATGGCAGCCAAATTGACGACGTCAAAACTTATAGTAAATTACGCAACAACACAATTTTACAAGCGTCTTTTCGCGACGATTTAAAAAGCTAAAAATCATAAATTGAATATTTCTGAAATGTATGAGAAGGAAAAAGTGTCAACCCCGCAGAAATAAGTATTAAAATATATTAGAATAAAATTGACAACATAGTTTATTTGTCGATTTTCAAGCTATATTATATCTTGCTCCATGTCACGGTTTGTGTTTTGAAATACCTAGAAATTACTGTTTTAAGTACGACTTAGTATCCGCAGACGCTTATGTACCATATCATATTTTTTTTTTTAACTAACTATAAATATCTGTATCTTTGATTGTGGCACATAACCAGGACTGACTGTATTTGTCAAGGAATGTGCAAAATATTTTGTAATGCTGACATATTTTTACGCAGCTGCGTCGATATGTATGCAAGTTCACGCATAAACATATGTAATATTTACGCTGGTTTTTAGGCAAAGCTGTAAAGCGGCAAAGGAAGCGGTATCGGTACAGCTCCGATTTTCTACTATTGACTTTTTGACAAAGTTTGGTTGTCCGTGACAACGGAGTTTTGTATGAAACAATGTGTGTATATATATTTACATACAGTTCTGTCGAGACAAATTTACACACATAATTCGAATGATTCTTTCAAATTTGTTTACATGAACACAAAATTAGATGCATATGTGAATATGTGAGCATTATGCGTATGGTTTTTTAAAATCTTTTTACAAGTACACATAATTATATGCATATAACTTAAGATTTT